>NW_028259461.1:1875317-1952278 GCF_056163025.1 Triticum urartu | reverse complement strand
ACTTACTCTCTCGCTCAACTACGAAGACGAGTTTACCACTATTTCCACCCCTCCCTCTATACCGCAGCAACACGTATTTTACACCCCTTTCACAACGCGCTTTTCGCGCCCCAACTCTCCCTAGCCGCGTGACTAACGAGCTCCGAGCTAAAACATATCGCAAATGTCAAAAATATGATGGCAGGCTTAATATATATCACGCACGTGCGTTCTGTTCCTCACGTACGTACAAAAATAATTAAAAAGGGAATGCAACACGAGGACTTCCCAGGAGGTCACCCATCCTAGTACTACTCTCGCCCAAGCACGCTTAACTTCGGAGTTCTGATGGGATCCGGTGCTTTAGTGCTGGTATGATCGCATCCGACATGTTACCCCCGGCTTCATCCCTTATGCTTCCCACTCCCACGTCCGCTGCAAAGACGGCTATACATTCTTACTACCATTACAACCGTCGCCTACTAATGGATAATGCCCTATACTACTTACTCTCTCGCTCAACTACGAAGACGAGTTTACCACTATTTCCACCACCTCCCTCTATACCGCAGCAACACGTATTTTACACCCCTTTCACAACGCGCTTTTCGCGCCCCAACTCTCCCTAGCCGCGTGACTAACGAGCTCCGAGCTAAAACATATCGCAAATGTCAAAAATATGATGGCAGGCTTAATATATATCACGCACGTGCGTTCTGTTCCTCACGTACGTACAAAAATAATTAAAAAGGGAATGCAACACGAGGACTTCCCAGGAGGTCACCCATCCTAGTACTACTCTCGCCCAAGCACGCTTAACTTCGGAGTTCTGATGGGATCCGGTGCTTTAGTGCTGGTATGATCGCATCCGACATGTTACCCCCGGCTTCATCCCTTATGCTTCCCACTCCCACGTCCGCTGCAAAGACGGCTATACATTCTTACTACCATTACAACCGTCGCCTACTAATGGATAATGCCCTATACTACTTACTCTCTCGCTCAACTACGAAGACGAGTTTACCACTATTTCCACCCCTCCCTCTATACCGCAGCAACACGTATTTTACACCCCTTTCACAACGCGCTTTTCGCGCCCCAACTCTCCCTAGCCGCGTGACTAACGAGCTCCGAGCTAAAACATATCGCAAATGTCAAAAATATGATGGCAGGCTTAATATATATCACGCACGTGCGTTCTGTTCCTCACGTACGTACAAAAATAATTAAAAAGGGAATGCAACACGAGGACTTCCCAAGAGGTCACCCATCCTAGTACTACTCTCGCCCAAGCACGCTTAACTTCGGAGTTCTGATGGGATCCGGTGCTTTAGTGCTGGTATGATCGCATCCGACATGTTACCCCCGGCTTCATCCCTTATGCTTCCCACTCCCACGTCCGCTGCAAAGACGGCTATACATTCTTACTACCATTACAACCGTCGCCTACTAATGGATAATGCCCTATACTACTTACTCTCTCGCTCAACTACGAAGACGAGTTTACCACTATTTCCACCCCTCCCTCTATACCGCAGCAACACGTATTTTACACCCCTTTCACAACGCGCTTTTCGCGCCCCAACTCTCCCTAGCCGCGTGACTAACGAGCTCCGAGCTAAAACATATCGCAAATGTCAAAAATATGATGGCAGGCTTAATATATATCACGCACGTGCGTTCTGTTCCTCACGTACGTACAAAAATAATTAAAAGGGAATGCAACACGAGGACTTCCCAGGAGGTCACCCATCCTAGTACTACTCTCGCCCAAGCACGCTTAACTTCGGAGTTCTGATGGGATCCGGTGCTTTAGTGCTGGTATGATCGCATCCGACATGTTACCCCCGGCTTCATCCCTTATGCTTCCCACTCCCACGTCCGCTGCAAAGACGGCTATACATTCTTACTACCATTACAACCGTCGCCTACTAATGGATAATGCCCTATACTACTTACTCTCTCGCTCAACTACGAAGACGAGTTTACCACTATTTCCACCCCTCCCTCTATACCGCAGCAACACGTATTTTACACCCCTTTCACAACGCGCTTTTCGCGCCCCAACTCTCCCTAGCCGCGTGACTAACGAGCTCCGAGCTAAAACATATCGCAAATGTCAAAAATATGATGGCAGGCTTAATATATATCACGCACGTGCGTTCTGTTCCTCACGTACGTACAAAAATAATTAAAAAGGGAATGCAACACGAGGACTTCCCAGGAGGTCACCCATCCTAGTACTACTCTCAGCCCAAGCACGCTTAACTTCGGAGTTCTGATGGGATCCGGTGCTTTAGTGCTGGTATGATCGCATCCGACATGTTACCCCCGGCTTCATCCCTTATGCTTCCCACTCCCACGTCCGCTGCAAAGACGGCTATACATTCTTACTACCATTACAACCGTCGCCTACTAATGGATAATGCCCTATACTACTTACTCTCTCGCTCAACTACGAAGACGAGTTTACCACTATTTCCACCCCTCCCTCTATACCGCAGCAACACGTATTTTACACCCCTTTCACAACGCGCTTTTCGCGCCCCAACTCTCCCTAGCCGCGTGACTAACGAGCTCCGAGCTAAAACATATCGCAAATGTCAAAAATATGATGGCAGGCTTAATATATATCACGCACGTGCGTTCTGTTCCTCACGTACGTACAAAAATAATTAAAAAGGGAATGCAACACGAGGACTTCCCAGGAGGTCACCCATCCTAGTACTACTCTCGCCCAAGCACGCTTAACTTCGGAGTTCTGATGGGATCCGGTGCTTTAGTGCTGGTATGATCGCATCCGACATGTTACCCCCGGCTTCATCCCTTATGCTTCCCACTCCCACGTCCGCTGCAAAGACGGCTATACATTCTTACTACCATTACAACCGTCGCCTACTAATGGATAATGCCCTATACTACTTACTCTCTCGCTCAACTACGAAGACGAGTTTACCACTATTTCCACCCCTCCCTCTATACCGCAGCAACACGTATTTTACACCCCTTTCACAACGCGCTTTTCCGCGCCCCAACTCTCCCTAGCCGCGTGACTAACGAGCTCCGAGCTAAAACATATCGCAAATGTCAAAAATATGATGGCAGGCTTAATATATATCACGCACGTGCGTTCTGTTCCTCACGTACGTACAAAAATAATTAAAAGGGAATGCAACACGAGGACTTCCCAGGAGGTCACCCATCCTAGTACTACTCTCGCCCAAGCACGCTTAACTTCGGAGTTCTGATGGGATCCGGTGCTTTAGTGCTGGTATGATCGCATCCGACATGTTACCCCCGGCTTCATCCCTTATGCTTCCCACTCCCACGTCCGCTGCAAAGACGGCTATACATTCTTACTACCATTACAACCGTCGCCTACTAATGGATAATGCCCTATACTACTTACTCTCTCGCTCAACTACGAAGACGAGTTTACCACTATTTTCACCCCTCCCTCTATACCGCAGCAACACGTATTTTACACCCCTTTCACAACGCGCTTTTCGCGCCCCAACTCTCCCTAGCCGCGTGACTAACGAGCTCCGAGCTAAAACATATCGCAAATGTCAAAAATATGATGGCAGGCTTAATATATATCACGCACGTGCGTTCTGTTCCTCACGTACGTACAAAAATAATTAAAAAGGGAATGCAACACGAGGACTTCCCAGGAGGTCACCCATCCTAGTACTACTCTCGCCCAAGCACGCTTAACTTCGGAGTTCTGATGGGATCCGGTGCTTTAGTGCTGGTATGATCGCATCCGACATGTTACCCCCGGCTTCATCCCTTATGCTTCCCACTCCACGTCCGCTGCAAAGACGGCTATACATTCTTACTACCATTACAACCGTCGCCTACTAATGGATAATGCCCTATACTACTTACTCTCTCGCTCAACTACGAAGACGAGTTTACCACTATTTCCACCCCTCCCTCTATACCGCAGCAACACGTATTTTACACCCCTTTCACAACGCGCTTTTCGCGCCCCAACTCTCCCTAGCCGCGTGACTAACGAGCTCCGAGCTAAAACATATCGCAAATGTCAAAAATATGATGGCAGGCTTAATATATATCACGCACGTGCGTTCTGTTCCTCACGTACGTACAAAAATAATTAAAAAGGGAATGCAACACGAGGACTTCCCAGGAGGTCACCCATCCTAGTACTACTCTCGCCCAAGCACGCTTAACTTCGGAGTTCTGATGGGATCCGGTGCTTTAGTGCTGGTATGATCGCATCCGACATGTTACCCCCGGCTTCATCCCTTATGCTTCCCACTCCCACGTCCGCTGCAAAGACGGCTATACATTCTTACTACCATTACAACCGTCGCCTACTAATGGATAATGCCCTATACTACTTACTCTCTCGCTCAACTACGAAGACGAGTTTACCACTATTTCCACCCCTCCCTCTATACCGCAGCAACACGTATTTTACACCCCTTTCACAACGCGCTTTTCGCGCCCCAACTCTCCCTAGCCGCGTGACTAACGAGCTCCGAGCTAAAACATATCGCAAATGTCAAAAATATGATGGCAGGCTTAATATATATCACGCACGTGCGTTCTGTTCCTCACGTACGTACAAAAATAATTAAAAAGGGAATGCAACACGAGGACTTCCCAGGAGGTCACCCATCCTAGTACTACTCTCGCCCAAGCACGCTTAACTTCGGAGTTCTGATGGGATCCGGTGCTTTAGTGCTGGTATGATCGCATCCGACATGTTACCCCCGGCTTCATCCCTTATGCTTCCCACTCCCACGTCCGCTGCAAAGACGGCTATACATTCTTACTACCATTACAACCGTCGCCTACTAATGGATAATGCCCTATACTACTTACTCTCTCGCTCAACTACGAAGACGAGTTTACCACTATTTCCACCCCTCCCTCTATACCGCAGCAACACGTATTTTACACCCCTTTCACAACGCGCTTTTCGCGCCCCAACTCTCCCTAGCCGCGTGACTAACGAGCTCCGAGCTAAAACATATCGCAAATGTCAAAAATATGATGGCAGGCTTAATATATATCACGCACGTGCGTTCTGTTCCTCACGTACGTACAAAAATAATTAAAAAGGGAATGCAACACGAGGACTTCCCAGGAGGTCACCCATCCTAGTACTACTCTCGCCCAAGCACGCTTAACTTCGGAGTTCTGATGGGATCCGGTGCTTTAGTGCTGGTATGATCGCATCCGACATGTTACCCCCGGCTTCATCCCTTATGCTTCCCACTCCCACGTCCGCTGCAAAGACGGCTATACATTCTTACTACCATTACAACCGTCGCCTACTAATGGATAATGCCCTATACTACTTACTCTCTCGCTCAACTACGAAGACGAGTTTACCACTATTTCCACCCCTCCCTCTATACCGCAGCAACACGTATTTTACACCCCTTTCACAACGCGCTTTTCGCGCCCCAACTCTCCCTAGCCGCGTGACTAACGAGCTCCGAGCTAAAACATATCGCAAATGTCAAAAATATGATGGCAGGCTTAATATATATCACGCACGTGCGTTCTGTTCCTCACGTACGTACAAAAATAATTAAAAAGGGAATGCAACACGAGGACTTCCCAGGAGGTCACCCATCCTAGTACTACTCTCGCCCAAGCACGCTTAACTTCGGAGTTCTGATGGGATCCGGTGCTTTAGTGCTGGTATGATCGCATCCGACATGTTACCCCCGGCTTCATCCCTTATGCTTCCCACTCCCACGTCCGCTGCAAAGACGGCTATACATTCTTACTACCATTACAACCGTCGCCTACTAATGGATAATGCCCTATACTACTTACTCTCTCGCTCAACTACGAAGACGAGTTTACCACTATTTCCACCCCTCCCTCTATACCGCAGCAACACGTATTTTACACCCCTTTCACAACGCGCTTTTCGCGCCCCAACTCTCCCTAGCCGCGTGACTAACGAGCTCCGAGCTAAAACATATCGCAAATGTCAAAAATATGATGGCAGGCTTAATATATATCACGCACGTGCGTTCTGTTCCTCACGTACGTACAAAAATAATTAAAAAGGGAATGCAACACGAGGACTTCCCAGGAGGTCACCCATCCTAGTACTACTCTCGCCCAAGCACGCTTAACTTCGGAGTTCTGATGGGATCCGGTGCTTTAGTGCTGGTATGATCGCATCCGACATGTTACCCCCGGCTTCATCCCTTATGCTTCCCACTCCCACGTCCGCTGCAAAGACGGCTATACATTCTTACTACCATTACAACCGTCGCCTACTAATGGATAATGCCCTATACTACTTACTCTCTCGCTCAACTACGAAGACGAGTTTACCACTATTTCCACCCCTCCCTCTATACCGCAGCAACACGTATTTTACACCCCTTTCACAACGCGCTTTTCGCGCCCCAACTCTCCCTAGCCGCGTGACTAACGAGCTCCGAGCTAAAACATATCGCAAATGTCAAAAATATGATGGCAGGCTTAATATATATCACGCACGTGCGTTCTGTTCCTCACGTACGTACAAAAATAATTAAAAAGGGAATGCAACACGAGGACTTCCCAGGAGGTCACCCATCCTAGTACTACTCTCGCCCAAGCACGCTTAACTTCGGAGTTCTGATGGGATCCGGTGCTTTAGTGCTGGTATGATCGCATCCGACATGTTACCCCCGGCTTCATCCCTTATGCTTCCCACTCCCACGTCCGCTGCAAAGACGGCTATACATTCTTACTACCATTACAACCGTCGCCTACTAATGGATAATGCCCTATACTACTTACTCTCTCGCTCAACTACGAAGACGAGTTTACCACTATTTCCACCCCTCCCTCTATACCGCAGCAACACGTATTTTACACCCCTTTCACAACGCGCTTTTCGCGCCCCAACTCCCCCTAGCCGCGTGACTAACGAGCTCCGAGCTAAAACATATCGCAAATGTCAAAAATATGATGGCAGGCTTAATATATATCACGCACGTGCGTTCTGTTCCTCACGTACGTACAAAAATAATTAAAAAGGGAATGCAACACGAGGACTTCCCAGGAGGTCACCCATCCTAGTACTACTCTCGCCCAAGCACGCTTAACTTCGGAGTTCTGATGGGATCCGGTGCTTTAGTGCTGGTATGATCGCATCCGACATGTTACCCCCGGCTTCATCCCTTATGCTTCCCACTCCCACGTCCGCTGCAAAGACGGCTATACATTCTTACTACCATTACAACCGTCGCCTACTAATGGATAATGCCCTATACTACTTACTCTCTCGCTCAACTACGAAGACGAGTTTACCACTATTTCCACCCCTCCCTCTATACCGCAGCAACACGTATTTTACACCCCTTTCACAACGCGCTTTTCGCGCCCCAACTCTCCCTAGCCGCGTGACTAACGAGCTCCGAGCTAAAACATATCGCAAATGTCAAAAATATGATGGCAGGCTTAATATATATCACGCACGTGCGTTCTGTTCCTCACGTACGTACAAAAATAATTAAAAAGGGAATGCAACACGAGGACTTCCCAGGAGGTCACCCATCCTAGTACTACTCTCGCCCAAGCACGCTTAACTTCGGAGTTCTGATGGGATCCGGTGCTTTAGTGCTGGTATGATCGCATCCGACATGTTACCCCCGGCTTCATCCCTTATGCTTCCCACTCCCACGTCCGCTGCAAAGACGGCTATACATTCTTACTACCATTACAACCGTCGCCTACTAATGGATAATGCCCTATACTACTTACTCTCTCGCTCAACTACGAAGACGAGTTTACCACTATTTCCACCCCTCCCTCTATACCGCAGCAACACGTATTTTACACCCCTTTCACAACGCGCTTTTCGCGCCCCAACTCCCCCTAGCCGCGTGACTAACGAGCTCCGAGCTAAAACATATCGCAAATGTCAAAAATATGATGGCAGGCTTAATATATATCACGCACGTGCGTTCTGTTCCTCACGTACGTACAAAAATAATTAAAAAGGGAATGCAACACGAGGACTTCCCAGGAGGTCACCCATCCTAGTACTACTCTCGCCCAAGCACGCTTAACTTCGGAGTTCTGATGGGATCCGGTGCTTTAGTGCTGGTATGATCGCATCCGACATGTTACCCCCGGCTTCATCCCTTATGCTTCCCACTCCCACGTCCGCTGCAAAGACGGCTATACATTCTTACTACCATTACAACCGTCGCCTACTAATGGATAATGCCCTATACTACTTACTCTCTCGCTCAACTACGAAGACGAGTTTACCACTATTTCCACCCCTCCCTCTATACCGCAGCAACACGTATTTTACACCCCTTTCACAACGCGCTTTTCGCGCCCCAACTCTCCCTAGCCGCGTGACTAACGAGCTCCGAGCTAAAACATATCGCAAATGTCAAAAATATGATGGCAGGCTTAATATATATCACGCACGTGCGTTCTGTTCCTCACGTACGTACAAAAATAATTAAAAAGGGAATGCAACACGAGGACTTCCCAGGAGGTCACCCATCCTAGTACTACTCTCGCCCAAGCACGCTTAACTTCGGAGTTCTGATGGGATCCGGTGCTTTAGTGCTGGTATGATCGCATCCGACATGTTACCCCCGGCTTCATCCCTTATGCTTCCCACTCCCACGTCCGCTGCAAAGACGGCTATACATTCTTACTACCATTACAACCGTCGCCTACTAATGGATAATGCCCTATACTACTTACTCTCTCGCTCAACTACGAAGACGAGTTTACCACTATTTCCACCCCTCCCTCTATACCGCAGCAACACGTATTTTACACCCCTTTCACAACGCGCTTTTCGCGCCCCAACTCTCCCTAGCCGCGTGACTAACGAGCTCCGAGCTAAAACATATCGCAAATGTCAAAAATATGATGGCAGGCTTAATATATATCACGCACGTGCGTTCTGTTCCTCACGTACGTACAAAAATAATTAAAAAGGGAATGCAACACGAGGACTTCCCAGGAGGTCACCCATCCTAGTACTACTCTCGCCCAAGCACGCTTAACTTCGGAGTTCTGATGGGATCCGGTGCTTTAGTGCTGGTATGATCGCATCCGACATGTTACCCCCGGCTTCATCCCTTATGCTTCCCACTCCCACGTCCGCTGCAAAGACGGCTATACATTCTTACTACCATTACAACCGTCGCCTACTAATGGATAAGCCCTATACTACTTACTCTCTCGCTCAACTACGAAGACGAGTTTACCACTATTTCCACCCCTCCCTCTATACCGCAGCAACACGTATTTTACACCCCTTTCACAACGCGCTTTTCGCGCCCCAACTCTCCCTAGCCGCGTGACTAACGAGCTCCGAGCTAAAACATATCGCAAATGTCAAAAATATGATGGCAGGCTTAATATATATCACGCACGTGCGTTCTGTTCCTCACGTACGTACAAAAATAATTAAAAAGGGAATGCAACACGAGGACTTCCCAGGAGGTCACCCATCCTAGTACTACTCTCGCCCAAGCACGCTTAACTTCGGAGTTCTGATGGGATCCGGTGCTTTAGTGCTGGTATGATCGCATCCGACATGTTACCCCCGGCTTCATCCCTTATGCTTCCCACTCCCACGTCCGCTGCAAAGACGGCTATACATTCTTACTACCATTACAACCGTCGCCTACTAATGGATAATGCCCTATACTACTTACTCTCTCGCTCAACTACGAAGACGAGTTTACCACTATTTCCACCCCTCCCTCTATACCGCAGCAACACGTATTTTACACCCCTTTCACAACGCGCTTTTCGCGCCCCAACTCTCCCTAGCCGCGTGACTAACGAGCTCCGAGCTAAAACATATCGCAAATGTCAAAAATATGATGGCAGGCTTAATATATATCACGCACGTGCGTTCTGTTCCTCACGTACGTACAAAAATAATTAAAAAGGGAATGCAACACGAGGACTTCCCAGGAGGTCACCCATCCTAGTACTACTCTCGCCCAAGCACGCTTAACTTCGGAGTTCTGATGGGATCCGGTGCTTTAGTGCTGGTATGATCGCATCCGACATGTTACCCCCGGCTTCATCCCTTATGCTTCCCACTCCCACGTCCGCTGCAAAGACGGCTATACATTCTTACTACCATTACAACCGTCGCCTACTAATGGATAATGCCCTATACTACTTACTCTCTCGCTCAACTACGAAGACGAGTTTACCACTATTTCCACCCCTCCCTCTATACCGCAGCAACACGTATTTTACACCCCTTTCACAACGCGCTTTTCGCGCCCCAACTCCCCCTAGCCGCGTGACTAACGAGCTCCGAGCTAAAACATATCGCAAATGTCAAAAATATGATGGCAGGCTTAATATATATCACGCACGTGCGTTCTGTTCCTCACGTACGTACAAAAATAATTAAAAAGGGAATGCAACACGAGGACTTCCCAGGAGGTCACCCATCCTAGTACTACTCTCGCCCAAGCACGCTTAACTTCGGAGTTCTGATGGGATCCGGTGCTTTAGTGCTGGTATGATCGCATCCGACATGTTACCCCCGGCTTCATCCCTTATGCTTCCCACTCCCACGTCCGCTGCAAAGACGGCTATACATTCTTACTACCATTACAACCGTCGCCTACTAATGGATAATGCCCTATACTACTTACTCTCTCGCTCAACTACGAAGACGAGTTTACCACTATTTCCACCCCTCCCTCTATACCGCAGCAACACGTATTTTACACCCCTTTCACAACGCGCTTTTCGCGCCCCAACTCTCCCTAGCCGCGTGACTAACGAGCTCCGAGCTAAAACATATCGCAAATGTCAAAAATATGATGGCAGGCTTAATATATATCACGCACGTGCGTTCTGTTCCTCACGTACGTACAAAAATAATTAAAAAGGGAATGCAACACGAGGACTTCCCAGGAGGTCACCCATCCTAGTACTACTCTCGCCCAAGCACGCTTAACTTCGGAGTTCTGATGGGATCCGGTGCTTTAGTGCTGGTATGATCGCATCCGACATGTTACCCCCGGCTTCATCCCTTATGCTTCCCACTCCCACGTCCGCTGCAAAGACGGCTATACATTCTTACTACCATTACAACCGTCGCCTACTAATGGATAATGCCCTATACTACTTACTCTCTCGCTCAACTACGAAGACGAGTTTACCACTATTTCCACCCCTCCCTCTATACCGCAGCAACACGTATTTTACACCCCTTTCACAACGCGCTTTTCGCGCCCCAACTCCCCCTAGCCGCGTGACTAACGAGCTCCGAGCTAAAACATATCGCAAATGTCAAAAATATGATGGCAGGCTTAATATATATCACGCACGTGCGTTCTGTTCCTCACGTACGTACAAAAATAATTAAAAAGGGAATGCAACACGAGGACTTCCCAGGAGGTCACCCATCCTAGTACTACTCTCGCCCAAGCACGCTTAACTTCGGAGTTCTGATGGGATCCGGTGCTTTAGTGCTGGTATGATCGCATCCGACATGTTACCCCCGGCTTCATCCCTTATGCTTCCCACTCCCACGTCCGCTGCAAAGACGGCTATACATTCTTACTACCATTACAACCGTCGCCTACTAATGGATAATGCCCTATACTACTTACTCTCTCGCTCAACTACGAAGACGAGTTTACCACTATTTCCACCCCTCCCTCTATACCGCAGCAACACGTATTTTACACCCCTTTCACAACGCGCTTTTCGCGCCCCAACTCTCCCTAGCCGCGTGACTAACGAGCTCCGAGCTAAAACATATCGCAAATGTCAAAAATATGATGGCAGGCTTAATATATATCACGCACGTGCGTTCTGTTCCTCACGTACGTACAAAAATAATTAAAAAGGGAATGCAACACGAGGACTTCCCAGGAGGTCACCCATCCTAGTACTACTCTCGCCCAAGCACGCTTAACTTCGGAGTTCTGATGGGATCCGGTGCTTTAGTGCTGGTATGATCGCATCCGACATGTTACCCCCGGCTTCATCCCTTATGCTTCCCACTCCCACGTCCGCTGCAAAGACGGCTATACATTCTTACTACCATTACAACCGTCGCCTACTAATGGATAATGCCCTATACTACTTACTCTCTCGCTCAACTACGAAGACGAGTTTACCACTATTTCCACCCCTCCCTCTATACCGCAGCAACACGTATTTTACACCCCTTTCACAACGCGCTTTTCGCGCCCCAACTCTCCCTAGCCGCGTGACTAACGAGCTCCGAGCTAAAACATATCGCAAATGTCAAAAATATGATGGCAGGCTTAATATATATCACGCACGTGCGTTCTGTTCCTCACGTACGTACAAAAATAATTAAAAAGGGAATGCAACACGAGGACTTCAGCCCATCCTAGTACTACTCTCGCCCAAGCACGCTTAACTTCGGAGTTCTGATGGGATCCGGTGCTTTAGTGCTGGTATGATCGCATCCGACATGTTACCCCCGGCTTCATCCCTTATGCTTCCCACTCCCACGTCCGCTGCAAAGACGGCTATACATTCTTACTACCATTACAACCGTCGCCTACTAATGGATAATGCCCTATACTACTTACTCTCTCGCTCAACTACGAAGACGAGTTTACCACTATTTCCACCCCTCCCTCTATACCGCAGCAACACGTATTTTACACCCCTTTCACAACGCGCTTTTCGCGCCCCAACTCTCCCTAGCCGCGTGACTAACGAGCTCCGAGCTAAAACATATCGCAAATGTCAAAAATATGATGGCAGGCTTAATATATATCACGCACGTGCGTTCTGTTCCTCACGTACGTACAAAAATAATTAAAAAGGGAATGCAACACGAGGACTTCCCAGGAGGTCACCCATCCTAGTACTACTCTCGCCCAAGCACGCTTAACTTCGGAGTTCTGATGGGATCCGGTGCTTTAGTGCTGGTATGATCGCATCCGACATGTTACCCCCGGCTTCATCCCTTATGCTTCCCACTCCCACGTCCGCTGCAAAGACGGCTATACATTCTTACTACCATTACAACCGTCGCCTACTAATGGATAATGCCCTATACTACTTACTCTCTCGCTCAACTACGAAGACGAGTTTACCACTATTTCCACCCCTCCCTCTATACCGCAGCAACACGTATTTTACACCCCTTTCACAACGCGCTTTTCGCGCCCCAACTCTCCCTAGCCGCGTGACTAACGAGCTCCGAGCTAAAACATATCGCAAATGTCAAAAATATGATGGCAGGCTTAATATATATCACGCACGTGCGTTCTGTTCCTCACGTACGTACAAAAATAATTAAAAAGGGAATGCAACACGAGGACTTCCCAGGAGGTCACCCATCCTAGTACTACTCTCGCCCAAGCACGCTTAACTTCGGAGTTCTGATGGGATCCGGTGCTTTAGTGCTGGTATGATCGCATCCGACATGTTACCCCCGGCTTCATCCCTTATGCTTCCCACTCCCACGTCCGCTGCAAAGACGGCTATACATTCTTACTACCATTACAACCGTCGCCTACTAATGGATAATGCCCTATACTACTTACTCTCTCGCTCAACTACGAAGACGAGTTTACCACTATTTCCACCCCTCCCTCTATACCGCAGCAACACGTATTTTACACCCCTTTCACAACGCGCTTTTCGCACCCCAACTCTCCCTAGCCGCGTGACTAACGAGCTCCGAGCTAAAACATATCGCAAATGTCAAAAATATGATGGCAGGCTTAATATATATCACGCACGTGCGTTCTGTTCCTCACGTACGTACAAAAATAATTAAAAAGGGAATGCAACACGAGGACTTCCCAGGAGGTCACCCATCCTAGTACTACTCTCGCCCAAGCACGCTTAACTTCGGAGTTCTGATGGGATCCGGTGCTTTAGTGCTGGTATGATCGCATCCGACATGTTACCCCCGGCTTCATCCCTTATGCTTCCCACTCCCACGTCCGCTGCAAAGACGGCTATACATTCTTACTACCATTACAACCGTCGCCTACTAATGGATAATGCCCTATACTACTTACTCTCTCGCTCAACTACGAAGACGAGTTTACCACTATTTCCACCCCTCCCTCTATACCGCAGCAACACGTATTTTACACCCCTTTCACAACGCGCTTTTCGCGCCCCAACTCTCCCTAGCCGCGTGACTAACGAGCTCCGAGCTAAAACATATCGCAAATGTCAAAAATATGATGGCAGGCTTAATATATATCACGCACGTGCGTTCTGTTCCTCACGTACGTACAAAAATAATTAAAAAGGGAATGCAACACGAGGACTTCCCAGGAGGTCACCCATCCTAGTACTACTCTCGCCCAAGCACGCTTAACTTCGGAGTTCTGATGGGATCCGGTGCTTTAGTGCTGGTATGATCGCATCCGACATGTTACCCCCGGCTTCATCCCTTATGCTTCCCACTCCCACGTCCGCTGCAAAGACGGCTATACATTCTTACTACCATTACAACCGTCGCCTACTAATGGATAATGCCCTATACTACTTACTCTCTCGCTCAACTACGAAGACGAGTTTACCACTATTTCCACCCCTCCCTCTATACCGCAGCAACACGTATTTTACACCCCTTTCACAACGCGCTTTTCGCGCCCCAACTCTCCCTAGCCGCGTGACTAACGAGCTCCGAGCTAAAACATATCGCAAATGTCAAAAATATGATGGCAGGCTTAATATATATCACGCACGTGCGTTCTGTTCCTCACGTACGTACAAAAATAATTAAAAAGGGAATGCAACACGAGGACTTCCCAGGAGGTCACCCATCCTAGTACTACTCTCGCCCAAGCACGCTTAACTTCGGAGTTCTGATGGGATCCGGTGCTTTAGTGCTGGTATGATCGCATCCGACATGTTACCCCCGGCTTCATCCCTTATGCTTCCCACTCCCACGTCCGCTGCAAAGACGGCTATACATTCTTACTACCATTACAACCGTCGCCTACTAATGGATAATGCCCTATACTACTTACTCTCTCGCTCAACTACGAAGACGAGTTTACCACTATTTCCACCCCTCCCTCTATACCGCAGCAACACGTATTTTACACCCCTTTCACAACGCGCTTTTCGCGCCCCAACTCTCCCTAGCCGCGTGACTAACGAGCTCCGAGCTAAAACATATCGCAAATGTCAAAAATATGATGGCAGGCTTAATATATATCACGCACGTGCGTTCTGTTCCTCACGTACGTACAAAAATAATTAAAAAGGGAATGCAACACGAGGACTTCCCAGGAGGTCACCCATCCTAGTACTACTCTCGCCCAAGCACGCTTAACTTCGGAGTTCTGATGGGATCCGGTGCTTTAGTGCTGGTATGATCGCATCCGACATGTTACCCCCGGCTTCATCCCTTATGCTTCCCACTCCCACGTCCGCTGCAAAGACGGCTATACATTCTTACTACCATTACAACCGTCGCCTACTAATGGATAATGCCCTATACTACTTACTCTCTCGCTCAACTACGAAGACGAGTTTACCACTATTTCCACCCCTCCCTCTATACCGCAGCAACACGTATTTTACACCCCTTTCACAACGCGCTTTTCGCGCCCCAACTCTCCCTAGCCGCGTGACTAACGAGCTCCGAGCTAAAACATATCGCAAATGTCAAAAATATGATGGCAGGCTTAATATATATCACGCACGTGCGTTCTGTTCCTCACGTACGTACAAAAATAATTAAAAAGGGAATGCAACACGAGGACTTCCCAGGAGGTCACCCATCCTAGTACTACTCTCGCCCAAGCACGCTTAACTTCGGAGTTCTGATGGGATCCGGTGCTTTAGTGCTGGTATGATCGCATCCGACATGTTACCCCCGGCTTCATCCCTTATGCTTCCCACTCCCACGTCCGCTGCAAAGACGGCTATACATTCTTACTACCATTACAACCGTCGCCTACTAATGGATAATGCCCTATACTACTTACTCTCTCGCTCAACTACGAAGACGAGTTTACCACTATTTCCACCCCTCCCTCTATACCGCAGCAACACGTATTTTACACCCCTTTCACAACGCGCTTTTCGCGCCCCAACTCTCCCTAGCCGCGTGACTAACGAGCTCCGAGCTAAAACATATCGCAAATGTCAAAAATATGATGGCAGGCTTAATATATATCACGCACGTGCGTTCTGTTCCTCACGTACGTACAAAAATAATTAAAAAGGGAATGCAACACGAGGACTTCCCAGGAGGTCACCCATCCTAGTACTACTCTCGCCCAAGCACGCTTAACTTCGGAGTTCTGATGGGATCCGGTGCTTTAGTGCTGGTATGATCGCATCCGACATGTTACCCCCGGCTTCATCCCTTATGCTTCCCACTCCCACGTCCGCTGCAAAGACGGCTATACATTCTTACTACCATTACAACCGTCGCCTACTAATGGATAATGCCCTATACTACTTACTCTCTCGCTCAACTACGAAGACGAGTTTACCACTATTTCCACCCCTCCCTCTATACCGCAGCAACACGTATTTTACACCCCTTTCACAACGCGCTTTTCGCGCCCCAACTCTCCCTAGCCGCGTGACTAACGAGCTCCGAGCTAAAACATATCGCAAATGTCAAAAATATGATGGCAGGCTTAATATATATCACGCACGTGCGTTCTGTTCCTCACGTACGTACAAAAATAATTAAAAAGGGAATGCAACACGAGGACTTCCCAGGAGGTCACCCATCCTAGTACTACTCTCGCCCAAGCACGCTTAACTTCGGAGTTCTGATGGGATCCGGTGCTTTAGTGCTGGTATGATCGCATCCGACATGTTACCCCCGGCTTCATCCCTTATGCTTCCCACTCCCACGTCCGCTGCAAAGACGGCTATACATTCTTACTACCATTACAACCGTCGCCTACTAATGGATAATGCCCTATACTACTTACTCTCTCGCTCAACTACGAAGACGAGTTTACCACTATTTCCACCCCTCCCTCTATACCGCAGCAACACGTATTTTACACCCCTTTCACAACGCGCTTTTCGCGCCCCAACTCTCCCTAGCCGCGTGACTAACGAGCTCCGAGCTAAAACATATCGCAAATGTCAAAAATATGATGGCAGGCTTAATATATATCACGCACGTGCGTTCTGTTCCTCACGTACGTACAAAAATAATTAAAAAGGGAATGCAACACGAGGACTTCCCAGGAGGTCACCCATCCTAGTACTACTCTCGCCCAAGCACGCTTAACTTCGGAGTTCTGATGGGATCCGGTGCTTTAGTGCTGGTATGATCGCATCCGACATGTTACCCCCGGCTTCATCCCTTATGCTTCCCACTCCCACGTCCGCTGCAAAGACGGCTATACATTCTTACTACCATTACAACCGTCGCCTACTAATGGATAATGCCCTATACTACTTACTCTCTCGCTCAACTACGAAGACGAGTTTACCACTATTTCCACCCCTCCCTCTATACCGCAGCAACACGTATTTTACACCCCTTTCACAACGCGCTTTTCGCGCCCCAACTCTCCCTAGCCGCGTGACTAACGAGCTCCGAGCTAAAACATATCGCAAATGTCAAAAATATGATGGCAGGCTTAATATATATCACGCACGTGCGTTCTGTTCCTCACGTACGTACAAAAATAATTAAAAAGGGAATGCAACACGAGGACTTCCCAGGAGGTCACCCATCCTAGTACTACTCTCGCCCAAGCACGCTTAACTTCGGAGTTCTGATGGGATCCGGTGCTTTAGTGCTGGTATGATCACATCCGACATGTTACCCCCGGCTTCATCCCTTATGCTTCCCACTCCCACGTCCGCTGCAAAGACGGCTATACATTCTTACTACCATTACAACCGTCGCCTACTAATGGATAATGCCCTATACTACTTACTCTCTCGCTCAACTACGAAGACGAGTTTACCACTATTTCCACCCCTCCCTCTATACCGCAGCAACACGTATTTTACACCCCTTTCACAACGCGCTTTTCGCGCCCCAACTCTCCCTAGCCGCGTGACTAACGAGCTCCGAGCTAAAACATATCGCAAATGTCAAAAATATGATGGCAGGCTTAATATATATCACGCACGTGCGTTCTGTTCCTCACGTACGTACAAAAATAATTAAAAAGGGAATGCAACACGAGGACTTCCCAGGAGGTCACCCATCCTAGTACTACTCTCGCCCAAGCACGCTTAACTTCGGAGTTCTGATGGGATCCGGTGCTTTAGTGCTGGTATGATCGCATCCGACATGTTACCCCCGGCTTCATCCCTTATGCTTCCCACTCCCACGTCCGCTGCAAAGACGGCTATACATTCTTACTACCATTACAACCGTCGCCTACTAATGGATAATGCCCTATACTACTTACTCTCTCGCTCAACTACGAAGACGAGTTTACCACTATTTCCACCCCTCCCTCTATACCGCAG
Source organism: Triticum urartu (assembly GCF_056163025.1). NCBI lineage: Eukaryota > Viridiplantae > Streptophyta > Magnoliopsida > Poales > Poaceae > Triticum > Triticum urartu. The sequence continues at coordinate 1,933,867 of NW_028259461.1, read as the reverse complement.
CAACACGTATTTTACACCCCTTTCACAACGCGCTTTTCGCGCCCCAACTCTCCCTAGCCGCGTGACTAACGAGCTCCGAGCTAAAACATATCGCAAATGTCAAAAATATGATGGCAGGCTTAATATATATCACGCACGTGCGTTCTGTTCCTCACGTACGTACAAAAATAATTAAAAAGGGAATGCAACACGAGGACTTCCCAGGAGGTCACCCATCCTAGTACTACTCTCGCCCAAGCACGCTTAACTTCGGAGTTCTGATGGGATCCGGTGCTTTAGTGCTGGTATGATCGCATCCGACATGTTACCCCCGGCTTCATCCCTTATGCTTCCCACTCCCACGTCCGCTGCAAAGACGGCTATACATTCTTACTACCATTACAACCGTCGCCTACTAATGGATAATGCCCTATACTACTTACTCTCTCGCTCAACTACGAAGACGAGTTTACCACTATTTCCACCCCTCCCTCTATACCGCAGCAACACGTATTTTACACCCCTTTCACAACGCGCTTTTCGCGCCCCAACTCCCCCTAGCCGCGTGACTAACGAGCTCCGAGCTAAAACATATCGCAAATGTCAAAAATATGATGGCAGGCTTAATATATATCACGCACGTGCGTTCTGTTCCTCACGTACGTACAAAAATAATTAAAAAGGGAATGCAACACGAGGACTTCCCAGGAGGTCACCCATCCTAGTACTACTCTCGCCCAAGCACGCTTAACTTCGGAGTTCTGATGGGATCCGGTGCTTTAGTGCTGGTATGATCGCATCCGACATGTTACCCCCGGCTTCATCCCTTATGCTTCCCACTCCCACGTCCGCTGCAAAGACGGCTATACATTCTTACTACCATTACAACCGTCGCCTACTAATGGATAATGCCCTATACTACTTACTCTCTCGCTCAACTACGAAGACGAGTTTACCACTATTTCCACCCCTCCCTCTATACCGCAGCAACACGTATTTTACACCCCTTTCACAACGCGCTTTTCGCGCCCCAACTCCCCCTAGCCGCGTGACTAACGAGCTCCGAGCTAAAACATATCGCAAATGTCAAAAATATGATGGCAGGCTTAATATATATCACGCACGTGCGTTCTGTTCCTCACGTACGTACAAAAATAATTAAAAAGGGAATGCAACACGAGGACTTCCCAGGAGGTCACCCATCCTAGTACTACTCTCGCCCAAGCACGCTTAACTTCGGAGTTCTGATGGGATCCGGTGCTTTAGTGCTGGTATGATCGCATCCGACATGTTACCCCCGGCTTCATCCCTTATGCTTCCCACTCCCACGTCCGCTGCAAAGACGGCTATACATTCTTACTACCATTACAACCGTCGCCTACTAATGGATAATGCCCTATACTACTTACTCTCTCGCTCAACTACGAAGACGAGTTTACCACTATTTCCACCCCTCCCTCTATACCGCAGCAACACGTATTTTACACCCCTTTCACAACGCGCTTTTCGCGCCCCAACTCTCCCTAGCCGCGTGACTAACGAGCTCCGAGCTAAAACATATCGCAAATGTCAAAAATATGATGGCAGGCTTAATATATATCACGCACGTGCGTTCTGTTCCTCACGTACGTACAAAAATAATTAAAAAGGGAATGCAACACGAGGACTTCCCAGGAGGTCACCCATCCTAGTACTACTCTCGCCCAAGCACGCTTAACTTCGGAGTTCTGATGGGATCCGGTGCTTTAGTGCTGGTATGATCGCATCCGACATGTTACCCCCGGCTTCATCCCTTATGCTTCCCACTCCCACGTCCGCTGCAAAGACGGCTATACATTCTTACTACCATTACAACCGTCGCCTACTAATGGATAATGCCCTATACTACTTACTCTCTCGCTCAACTACGAAGACGAGTTTACCACTATTTCCACCCCTCCCTCTATACCGCAGCAACACGTATTTTACACCCCTTTCACAACGCGCTTTTCGCGCCCCAACTCTCCCTAGCCGCGTGACTAACGAGCTCCGAGCTAAAACATATCGCAAATGTCAAAAATATGATGGCAGGCTTAATATATATCACGCACGTGCGTTCTGTTCCTCACGTACGTACAAAAATAATACACCCCTTTCACAACGCGCTTTTCGCGCCCCAACTCTCCCTAGCCGCGTGACTAACGAGCTCCGAGCTAAAACATATCGCAAATGTCAAAAATATGATGGCAGGCTTAATATATATCACGCACGTGCGTTCTGTTCCTCACGTACGTACAAAAATAATTAAAAAGGGAATGCAACACGAGGACTTCCTAGGAGGTCACCCATCCTAGTACTACTCTCGCCCAAGCACGCTTAACTTCGGAGTTCTGATGGGATCCGGTGCTTTAGTGCTGGTATGATCGCATCCGACATGTTACCCCCGGCTTCATCCCTTATGCTTCCCACTCCCACGTCCGCTGCAAAGACGGCTATACATTCTTACTACCATTACAACCGTCGCCTACTAATGGATAATGCCCTATACTACTTACTCTCTCGCTCAACTACGAAGACGAGTTTACCACTATTTCCACCCCTCCCTCTATACCGCAGCAACACGTATTTTACACCCCTTTCACAACGCGCTTTTCGCGCCCCAACTCTCCCTAGCCGCGTGACTAACGAGCTCCGAGCTAAAACATATCGCAAATGTCAAAAATATGATGGCAGGCTTAATATATATCACGCACGTGCGTTCTGTTCCTCACGTACGTACAAAAATAATTAAAAAGGGAATGCAACACGAGGACTTCCCAGGAGGTCACCCATCCTAGTACTACTCTCGCCCAAGCACGCTTAACTTCGGAGTTCTGATGGGATCCGGTGCTTTAGTGCTGGTATGATCGCATCCGACATGTTACCCCCGGCTTCATCCCTTATGCTTCCCACTCCCACGTCCGCTGCAAAGACGGCTATACATTCTTACTACCATTACAACCGTCGCCTACTAATGGATAATGCCCTATACTACTTACTCTCTCGCTCAACTACGAAGACGAGTTTACCACTATTTCCACCCCTCCCTCTATACCGCAGCAACACGTATTTTACACCCCTTTCACAACGCGCTTTTCGCGCCCCAACTCTCCCTAGCCGCGTGACTAACGAGCTCCGAGCTAAAACATATCGCAAATGTCAAAAATATGATGGCAGGCTTAATATATATCACGCACGTGCGTTCTGTTCCTCACGTACGTACAAAAATAATTAAAAAGGGAATGCAACACGAGGACTTCCCAGGAGGTCACCCATCCTAGTACTACTCTCGCCCAAGCACGCTTAACTTCGGAGTTCTGATGGGATCCGGTGCTTTAGTGCTGGTATGATCGCATCCGACATGTTACCCCCGGCTTCATCCCTTATGCTTCCCACTCCCACGTCCGCTGCAAAGACGGCTATACATTCTTACTACCATTACAACCGTCGCCTACTAATGGATAATGCCCTATACTACTTACTCTCTCGCTCAACTACGAAGACGAGTTTACCACTATTTCCACCCCTCCCTCTATACCGCAGCAACACGTATTTTACACCCCTTTCACAACGCGCTTTTCGCGCCCCAACTCTCCCTAGCCGCGTGACTAACGAGCTCCGAGCTAAAACATATCGCAAATGTCAAAAATATGATGGCAGGCTTAATATATATCACGCACGTGCGTTCTGTTCCTCACGTACGTACAAAAATAATTAAAAAGGGAATGCAACACGAGGACTTCCCAGGAGGTCACCCATCCTAGTACTACTCTCGCCCAAGCACGCTTAACTTCGGAGTTCTGATGGGATCCGGTGCTTTAGTGCTGGTATGATCGCATCCGACATGTTACCCCCGGCTTCATCCCTTATGCTTCCCACTCCCACGTCCGCTGCAAAGACGGCTATACATTCTTACTACCATTACAACCGTCGCCTACTAATGGATAATGCCCTATACTACTTACTCTCTCGCTCAACTACGAAGACGAGTTTACCACTATTTCCACCCCTCCCTCTATACCGCAGCAACACGTATTTTACACCCCTTTCACAACGCGCTTTTCGCGCCCCAACTCTCCCTAGCCGCGTGACTAACGAGCTCCGAGCTAAAACATATCGCAAATGTCAAAAATATGATGGCAGGCTTAATATATATCACGCACGTGCGTTCTGTTCCTCACGTACGTACAAAAATAATTAAAAAGGGAATGCAACACGAGGACTTCCCAGGAGGTCACCCATCCTAGTACTACTCTCGCCCAAGCACGCTTAACTTCGGAGTTCTGATGGGATCCGGTGCTTTAGTGCTGGTATGATCGCATCCGACATGTTACCCCCGGCTTCATCCCTTATGCTTCCCACTCCCACGTCCGCTGCAAAGACGGCTATACATTCTTACTACCATTACAACCGTCGCCTACTAATGGATAATGCCCTATACTACTTACTCTCTCGCTCAACTACGAAGACGAGTTTACCACTATTTCCACCCCTCCCTCTATACCGCAGCAACACGTATTTTACACCCCTTTCACAACGCGCTTTTCGCGCCCCAACTCCCCCTAGCCGCGTGACTAACGAGCTCCGAGCTAAAACATATCGCAAATGTCAAAAATATGATGGCAGGCTTAATATATATCACGCACGTGCGTTCTGTTCCTCACGTACGTACAAAAATAATTAAAAAGGGAATGCAACACGAGGACTTCCCAGGAGGTCACCCATCCTAGTACTACTCTCGCCCAAGCACGCTTAACTTCGGAGTTCTGATGGGATCCGGTGCTTTAGTGCTGGTATGATCGCATCCGACATGTTACCCCCGGCTTCATCCCTTATGCTTCCCACTCCCACGTCCGCTGCAAAGACGGCTATACATTCTTACTACCATTACAACCGTCGCCTACTAATGGATAATGCCCTATACTACTTACTCTCTCGCTCAACTACGAAGACGAGTTTACCACTATTTCCACCCCTCCCTCTATACCGCAGCAACACGTATTTTACACCCCTTTCACAACGCGCTTTTCGCGCCCCAACTCCCCCTAGCCGCGTGACTAACGAGCTCCGAGCTAAAACATATCGCAAATGTCAAAAATATGATGGCAGGCTTAATATATATCACGCACGTGCGTTCTGTTCCTCACGTACGTACAAAAATAATTAAAAAGGGAATGCAACACGAGGACTTCCCAGGAGGTCACCCATCCTAGTACTACTCTCGCCCAAGCACGCTTAACTTCGGAGTTCTGATGGGATCCGGTGCTTTAGTGCTGGTATGATCGCATCCGACATGTTACCCCCGGCTTCATCCCTTATGCTTCCCACTCCCACGTCCGCTGCAAAGACGGCTATACATTCTTACTACCATTACAACCGTCGCCTACTAATGGATAATGCCCTATACTACTTACTCTCTCGCTCAACTACGAAGACGAGTTTACCACTATTTCCACCCCTCCCTCTATACCGCAGCAACACGTATTTTACACCCCTTTCACAACGCGCTTTTCGCGCCCCAACTCTCCCTAGCCGCGTGACTAACGAGCTCCGAGCTAAAACATATCGCAAATGTCAAAAATATGATGGCAGGCTTAATATATATCACGCACGTGCGTTCTGTTCCTCACGTACGTACAAAAATAATACACCCCTTTCACAACGCGCTTTTCGCGCCCCAACTCTCCCTAGCCGCGTGACTAACGAGCTCCGAGCTAAAACATATCGCAAATGTCAAAAATATGATGGCAGGCTTAATATATATCACGCACGTGCGTTCTGTTCCTCACGTACGTACAAAAATAATTAAAAAGGGAATGCAACACGAGGACTTCCCAGGAGGTCACCCATCCTAGTACTACTCTCGCCCAAGCACGCTTAACTTCGGAGTTCTGATGGGATCCGGTGCTTTAGTGCTGGTATGATCGCATCCGACATGTTACCCCCGGCTTCATCCCTTATGCTTCCCACTCCCACGTCCGCTGCAAAGACGGCTATACATTCTTACTACCATTACAACCGTCGCCTACTAATGGATAATGCCCTATACTACTTACTCTCTCGCTCAACTACGAAGACGAGTTTACCACTATTTCCACCCCTCCCTCTATACCGCAGCAACACGTATTTTACACCCCTTTCACAACGCGCTTTTCGCGCCCCAACTCTCCCTAGCCGCGTGACTAACGAGCTCCGAGCTAAAACATATCGCAAATGTCAAAAATATGATGGCAGGCTTAATATATATCACGCACGTGCGTTCTGTTCCTCACGTACGTACAAAAATAATTAAAAAGGGAATGCAACACGAGGACTTCCCAGGAGGTCACCCATCCTAGTACTACTCTCGCCCAAGCACGCTTAACTTCGGAGTTCTGATGGGATCCGGTGCTTTAGTGCTGGTATGATCGCATCCGACATGTTACCCCCGGCTTCATCCCTTATGCTTCCCACTCCCACGTCCGCTGCAAAGACGGCTATACATTCTTACTACCATTACAACCGTCGCCTACTAATGGATAATGCCCTATACTACTTACTCTCTCGCTCAACTACGAAGACGAGTTTACCACTATTTCCACCCCTCCCTCTATACCGCAGCAACACGTATTTTACACCCCTTTCACAACGCGCTTTTCGCGCCCCAACTCTCCCTAGCCGCGTGACTAACGAGCTCCGAGCTAAAACATATCGCAAATGTCAAAAATATGATGGCAGGCTTAATATATATCACGCACGTGCGTTCTGTTCCTCACGTACGTACAAAAATAATTAAAAAGGGAATGCAACACGAGGACTTCCCAGGAGGTCACCCATCCTAGTACTACTCTCGCCCAAGCACGCTTAACTTCGGAGTTCTGATGGGATCCGGTGCTTTAGTGCTGGTATGATCGCATCCGACATGTTACCCCCGGCTTCATCCCTTATGCTTCCCACTCCCACGTCCGCTGCAAAGACGGCTATACATTCTTACTACCATTACAACCGTCGCCTACTAATGGATAATGCCCTATACTACTTACTCTCTCGCTCAACTACGAAGACGAGTTTACCACTATTTCCACCCCTCCCTCTATACCGCAGCAACACGTATTTTACACCCCTTTCACAACGCGCTTTTCGCGCCCCAACTCTCCCTAGCCGCGTGACTAACGAGCTCCGAGCTAAAACATATCGCAAATGTCAAAAATATGATGGCAGGCTTAATATATATCACGCACGTGCGTTCTGTTCCTCACGTACGTACAAAAATAATTAAAAAGGGAATGCAACACGAGGACTTCCCAGGAGGTCACCCATCCTAGTACTACTCTCGCCCAAGCACGCTTAACTTCGGAGTTCTGATGGGATCCGGTGCTTTAGTGCTGGTATGATCGCATCCGACATGTTACCCCCGGCTTCATCCCTTATGCTTCCCACTCCCACGTCCGCTGCAAAGACGGCTATACATTCTTACTACCATTACAACCGTCGCCTACTAATGGATAATGCCCTATACTACTTACTCTCTCGCTCAACTACGAAGACGAGTTTACCACTATTTCCACCCCTCCCTCTATACCGCAGCAACACGTATTTTACACCCCTTTCACAACGCGCTTTTCGCGCCCCAACTCTCCCTAGCCGCGTGACTAACGAGCTCCGAGCTAAAACATATCGCAAATGTCAAAAATATGATGGCAGGCTTAATATATATCACGCACGTGCGTTCTGTTCCTCACGTACGTACAAAAATAATTAAAAAGGGAATGCAACACGAGGACTTCCCAGGAGGTCACCCATCCTAGTACTACTCTCGCCCAAGCACGCTTAACTTCGGAGTTCTGATGGGATCCGGTGCTTTAGTGCTGGTATGATCGCATCCGACATGTTACCCCCGGCTTCATCCCTTATGCTTCCCACTCCCACGTCCGCTGCAAAGACGGCTATACATTCTTACTACCATTACAACCGTCGCCTACTAATGGATAATGCCCTATACTACTTACTCTCTCGCTCAACTACGAAGACGAGTTTACCACTATTTCCACCCCTCCCTCTATACCGCAGCAACACGTATTTTACACCCCTTTCACAACGCGCTTTTCGCGCCCCAACTCTCCCTAGCCGCGTGACTAACGAGCTCCGAGCTAAAACATATCGCAAATGTCAAAAATATGATGGCAGGCTTAATATATATCACGCACGTGCGTTCTGTTCCTCACGTACGTACAAAAATAATTAAAAAGGGAATGCAACACGAGGACTTCCCAGGAGGTCACCCATCCTAGTACTACTCTCGCCCAAGCACGCTTAACTTCGGAGTTCTGATGGGATCCGGTGCTTTAGTGCTGGTATGATCGCATCCGACATGTTACCCCCGGCTTCATCCCTTATGCTTCCCACTCCCACGTCCGCTGCAAAGACGGCTATACATTCTTACTACCATTACAACCGTCGCCTACTAATGGATAATGCCCTATACTACTTACTCTCTCGCTCAACTACGAAGACGAGTTTACCACTATTTCCACCCCTCCCTCTATACCGCAGCAACACGTATTTTACACCCCTTTCACAACGCGCTTTTCGCGCCCCAACTCCCCCTAGCCGCGTGACTAACGAGCTCCGAGCTAAAACATATCGCAAATGTCAAAAATATGATGGCAGGCTTAATATATATCACGCACGTGCGTTCTGTTCCTCACGTACGTACAAAAATAATTAAAAAGGGAATGCAACACGAGGACTTCCCAGGAGGTCACCCATCCTAGTACTACTCTCGCCCAAGCACGCTTAACTTCGGAGTTCTGATGGGATCCGGTGCTTTAGTGCTGGTATGATCGCATCCGACATGTTACCCCCGGCTTCATCCCTTATGCTTCCCACTCCCACGTCCGCTGCAAAGACGGCTATACATTCTTACTACCATTACAACCGTCGCCTACTAATGGATAATGCCCTATACTACTTACTCTCTCGCTCAACTACGAAGACGAGTTTACCACTATTTCCACCCCTCCCTCTATACCGCAGCAACACGTATTTTACACCCCTTTCACAACGCGCTTTTCGCGCCCCAACTCCCCCTAGCCGCGTGACTAACGAGCTCCGAGCTAAAACATATCGCAAATGTCAAAAATATGATGGCAGGCTTAATATATATCACGCACGTGCGTTCTGTTCCTCACGTACGTACAAAAATAATTAAAAAGGGAATGCAACACGAGGACTTCCCAGGAGGTCACCCATCCTAGTACTACTCTCGCCCAAGCACGCTTAACTTCGGAGTTCTGATGGGATCCGGTGCTTTAGTGCTGGTATGATCGCATCCGACATGTTACCCCCGGCTTCATCCCTTATGCTTCCCACTCCCACGTCCGCTGCAAAGACGGCTATACATTCTTACTACCATTACAACCGTCGCCTACTAATGGATAATGCCCTATACTACTTACTCTCTCGCTCAACTACGAAGACGAGTTTACCACTATTTCCACCCCTCCCTCTATACCGCAGCAACACGTATTTTACACCCCTTTCACAACGCGCTTTTCGCGCCCCAACTCCCCCTAGCCGCGTGACTAACGAGCTCCGAGCTAAAACATATCGCAAATGTCAAAAATATGATGGCAGGCTTAATATATATCACGCACGTGCGTTCTGTTCCTCACGTACGTACAAAAATAATTAAAAAGGGAATGCAACACGAGGACTTCCCAGGAGGTCACCCATCCTAGTACTACTCTCGCCCAAGCACGCTTAACTTCGGAGTTCTGATGGGATCCGGTGCTTTAGTGCTGGTATGATCGCATCCGACATGTTACCCCCGGCTTCATCCCTTATGCTTCCCACTCCCACGTCCGCTGCAAAGACGGCTATACATTCTTACTACCATTACAACCGTCGCCTACTAATGGATAATGCCCTATACTACTTACTCTCTCGCTCAACTACGAAGACGAGTTTACCACTATTTCCACCCCTCCCTCTATACCGCAGCAACACGTATTTTACACCCCTTTCACAACGCGCTTTTCGCGCCCCAACTCCCCCTAGCCGCGTGACTAACGAGCTCCGAGCTAAAACATATCGCAAATGTCAAAAATATGATGGCAGGCTTAATATATATCACGCACGTGCGTTCTGTTCCTCACGTACGTACAAAAATAATTAAAAAGGGAATGCAACACGAGGACTTCCCAGGAGGTCACCCATCCTAGTACTACTCTCGCCCAAGCACGCTTAACTTCGGAGTTCTGATGGGATCCGGTGCTTTAGTGCTGGTATGATCGCATCCGACATGTTACCCCCGGCTTCATCCCTTATGCTTCCCACTCCCACGTCCGCTGCAAAGACGGCTATACATTCTTACTACCATTACAACCGTCGCCTACTAATGGATAATGCCCTATACTACTTACTCTCTCGCTCAACTACGAAGACGAGTTTACCACTATTTCCACCCCTCCCTCTATACCGCAGCAACACGTATTTTACACCCCTTTCACAACGCGCTTTTCGCGCCCCAACTCCCCCTAGCCGCGTGACTAACGAGCTCCGAGCTAAAACATATCGCAAATGTCAAAAATATGATGGCAGGCTTAATATATATCACGCACGTGCGTTCTGTTCCTCACGTACGTACAAAAATAATTAAAAAGGGAATGCAACACGAGGACTTCCCAGGAGGTCACCCATCCTAGTACTACTCTCGCCCAAGCACGCTTAACTTCGGAGTTCTGATGGGATCCGGTGCTTTAGTGCTGGTATGATCGCATCCGACATGTTACCCCCGGCTTCATCCCTTATGCTTCCCACTCCCACGTCCGCTGCAAAGACGGCTATACATTCTTACTACCATTACAACCGTCGCCTACTAATGGATAATGCCCTATACTACTTACTCTCTCGCTCAACTACGAAGACGAGTTTACCACTATTTCCACCCCTCCCTCTATACCGCAGCAACACGTATTTTACACCCCTTTCACAACGCGCTTTTCGCGCCCCAACTCCCCCTAGCCGCGTGACTAACGAGCTCCGAGCTAAAACATATCGCAAATGTCAAAAATATGATGGCAGGCTTAATATATATCACGCACGTGCGTTCTGTTCCTCACGTACGTACAAAAATAATTAAAAAGGGAATGCAACACGAGGACTTCCCAGGAGGTCACCCATCCTAGTACTACTCTCGCCCAAGCACGCTTAACTTCGGAGTTCTGATGGGATCCGGTGCTTTAGTGCTGGTATGATCGCATCCGACATGTTACCCCCGGCTTCATCCCTTATGCTTCCCACTCCCACGTCCGCTGCAAAGACGGCTATACATTCTTACTACCATTACAACCGTCGCCTACTAATGGATAATGCCCTATACTACTTACTCTCTCGCTCAACTACGAAGACGAGTTTACCACTATTTCCACCCCTCCCTCTATACCGCAGCAACACGTATTTTACACCCCTTTCACAACGCGCTTTTCGCGCCCCAACTCTCCCTAGCCGCGTGACTAACGAGCTCCGAGCTAAAACATATCGCAAATGTCAAAAATATGATGGCAGGCTTAATATATATCACGCACGTGCGTTCTGTTCCTCACGTACGTACAAAAATAATTAAAAAGGGAATGCAACACGAGGACTTCCCAGGAGGTCACCCATCCTAGTACTACTCTCGCCCAAGCACGCTTAACTTCGGAGTTCTGATGGGATCCGGTGCTTTAGTGCTGGTATGATCGCATCCGACATGTTACCCCCAGCTTCATCCCTTATGCTTCCCACTCCCACGTCCGCTGCAAAGACGGCTATACATTCTTACTACCATTACAACCGTCGCCTACTAATGGATAATGCCCTATACTACTTACTCTCTCGCTCAACTACGAAGACGAGTTTACCACTATTTCCACCCCTCCCTCTATACCGCAGCAACACGTATTTTACACCCCTTTCACAACGCGCTTTTCGCGCCCCAACTCTCCCTAGCCGCGTGACTAACGAGCTCCGAGCTAAAACATATCGCAAATGTCAAAAATATGATGGCAGGCTTAATATATATCACGCACGTGCGTTCTGTTCCTCACGTACGTACAAAAATAATTAAAAAGGGAATGCAACACGAGGACTTCCCAGGAGGTCACCCATCCTAGTACTACTCTCGCCCAAGCACGCTTAACTTCGGAGTTCTGATGGGATCCGGTGCTTTAGTGCTGGTATGATCGCATCCGACATGTTACCCCCGGCTTCATCCCTTATGCTTCCCACTCCCACGTCCGCTGCAAAGACGGCTATACATTCTTACTACCATTACAACCGTCGCCTACTAATGGATAATGCCCTATACTACTTACTCTCTCGCTCAACTACGAAGACGAGTTTACCACTATTTCCACCCCTCCCTCTATACCGCAGCAACACGTATTTTACACCCCTTTCACAACGCGCTTTTCGCGCCCCAACTCTCCCTAGCCGCGTGACTAACGAGCTCCGAGCTAAAACATATCGCAAATGTCAAAAATATGATGGCAGGCTTAATATATATCACGCACGTGCGTTCTGTTCCTCACGTACGTACAAAAATAATTAAAAAGGGAATGCAACACGAGGACTTCCCAGGAGGTCACCCATCCTAGTACTACTCTCGCCCAAGCACGCTTAACTTCGGAGTTCTGATGGGATCCGGTGCTTTAGTGCTGGTATGATCGCATCCGACATGTTACCCCCGGCTTCATCCCTTATGCTTCCCACTCCCACGTCCGCTGCAAAGACGGCTATACATTCTTACTACCATTACAACCGTCGCCTACTAATGGATAATGCCCTATACTACTTACTCTCTCGCTCAACTACGAAGACGAGTTTACCACTATTTCCACCCCTCCCTCTATACCGCAGCAACACGTATTTTACACCCCTTTCACAACGCGCTTTTCGCGCCCCAACTCTCCCTAGCCGCGTGACTAACGAGCTCCGAGCTAAAACATATCGCAAATGTCAAAAATATGATGGCAGGCTTAATATATATCACGCACGTGCGTTCTGTTCCTCACGTACGTACAAAAATAATTAAAAAGGGAATGCAACACGAGGACTTCCCAGGAGGTCACCCATCCTAGTACTACTCTCGCCCAAGCACGCTTAACTTCGGAGTTCTGATGGGATCCGGTGCTTTAGTGCTGGTATGATCGCATCCGACATGTTACCCCCGGCTTCATCCCTTATGCTTCCCACTCCCACGTCCGCTGCAAAGACGGCTATACATTCTTACTACCATTACAACCGTCGCCTACTAATGGATAATGCCCTATACTACTTACTCTCTCGCTCAACTACGAAGACGAGTTTACCACTATTTCCACCCCTCCCTCTATACCGCAGCAACACGTATTTTACACCCCTTTCACAACGCGCTTTTCGCGCCCCAACTCTCCCTAGCCGCGTGACTAACGAGCTCCGAGCTAAAACATATCGCAAATGTCAAAAATATGATGGCAGGCTTAATATATATCACGCACGTGCGTTCTGTTCCTCACGTACGTACAAAAATAATTAAAAAGGGAATGCAACACGAGGACTTCCCAGGAGGTCACCCATCCTAGTACTACTCTCGCCCAAGCACGCTTAACTTCGGAGTTCTGATGGGATCCGGTGCTTTAGTGCTGGTATGATCGCATCCGACATGTTACCCCCGGCTTCATCCCTTATGCTTCCCACTCCCACGTCCGCTGCAAAGACGGCTATACATTCTTACTACCATTACAACCGTCGCCTACTAATGGATAATGCCCTATACTACTTACTCTCTCGCTCAACTACGAAGACGAGTTTACCACTATTTCCACCCCTCCCTCTATACCGCAGCAACACGTATTTTACACCCCTTTCACAACGCGCTTTTCGCGCCCCAACTCTCCCTAGCCGCGTGACTAACGAGCTCCGAGCTAAAACATATCGCAAATGTCAAAAATATGATGGCAGGCTTAATATATATCACGCACGTGCGTTCTGTTCCTCACGTACGTACAAAAATAATTAAAAAGGGAATGCAACACGAGGACTTCCCAGGAGGTCACCCATCCTAGTACTACTCTCGCCCAAGCACGCTTAACTTCGGAGTTCTGATGGGATCCGGTGCTTTAGTGCTGGTATGATCGCATCCGACATGTTACCCCCGGCTTCATCCCTTATGCTTCCCACTCCCACGTCCGCTGCAAAGACGGCTATACATTCTTACTACCATTACAACCGTCGCCTACTAATGGATAATGCCCTATACTACTTACTCTCTCGCTCAACTACGAAGACGAGTTTACCACTATTTCCACCCCTCCCTCTATACCGCAGCAACACGTATTTTACACCCCTTTCACAACGCGCTTTTCGCGCCCCAACTCTCCCTAGCCGCGTGACTAACGAGCTCCGAGCTAAAACATATCGCAAATGTCAAAAATATGATGGCAGGCTTAATATATATCACGCACGTGCGTTCTGTTCCTCACGTACGTACAAAAATAATTAAAAAGGGAATGCAACACGAGGACTTCACCCATCCTAGTACTACTCTCGCCCAAGCACGCTTAACTTCGGAGTTCTGATGGGATCCGGTGCTTTAGTGCTGGTATGATCGCATCCGACATGTTACCCCCGGCTTCATCCCTTATGCTTCCCACTCCCACGTCCGCTGCAAAGACGGCTATACATTCTTACTACCATTACAACCGTCGCCTACTAATGGATAATGCCCTATACTACTTACTCTCTCGCTCAACTACGAAGACGAGTTTACCACTATTTCCACCCCTCCCTCTATACCGCAGCAACACGTATTTTACACCCCTTTCACAACGCGCTTTTCGCGCCCCAACTCTCCCTAGCCGCGTGACTAACGAGCTCCGAGCTAAAACATATCGCAAATGTCAAAAATATGATGGCAGGCTTAATATATATCACGCACGTGCGTTCTGTTCCTCACGTACGTACAAAAATAATTAAAAAGGGAATGCAACACGAGGACTTCCCAGGAGGTCACCCATCCTAGTACTACTCTCGCCCAAGCACGCTTAACTTCGGAGTTCTGATGGGATCCGGTGCTTTAGTGCTGGTATGATCGCATCCGACATGTTACCCCCGGCTTCATCCCTTATGCTTCCCACTCCCACGTCCGCTGCAAAGACGGCTATACATTCTTACTACCATTACAACCGTCGCCTACTAATGGATAATGCCCTATACTACTTACTCTCTCGCTCAACTACGAAGACGAGTTTACCACTATTTCCACCCCTCCCTCTATACCGCAGCAACACGTATTTTACACCCCTTTCACAACGCGCTTTTCGCGCCCCAACTCTCCCTAGCCGCGTGACTAACGAGCTCCGAGCTAAAACATATCGCAAATGTCAAAAATATGATGGCAGGCTTAATATATATCACGCACGTGCGTTCTGTTCCTCACGTACGTACAAAAATAATTAAAAAGGGAATGCAACACGAGGACTTCCCAGGAGGTCACCCATCCTAGTACTACTCTCGCCCAAGCACGCTTAACTTCGGAGTTCTGATGGGATCCGGTGCTTTAGTGCTGGTATGATCGCATCCGACATGTTACCCCCGGCTTCATCCCTTATGCTTCCCACTCCCACGTCCGCTGCAAAGACGGCTATACATTCTTACTACCATTACAACCGTCGCCTACTAATGGATAATGCCCTATACTACTTACTCTCTCGCTCAACTACGAAGACGAGTTTACCACTATTTCCACCCCTCCCTCTATACCGCAGCAACACGTATTTTACACCCCTTTCACAACGCGCTTTTCGCGCCCCAACTCTCCCTAGCCGCGTGACTAACGAGCTCCGAGCTAAAACATATCGCAAATGTCAAAAATATGATGGCAGGCTTAATATATATCACGCACGTGCGTTCTGTTCCTCACGTACGTACAAAAATAATTAAAAAGGGAATGCAACACGAGGACTTCACCCATCCTAGTACTACTCTCGCCCAAGCACGCTTAACTTCGGAGTTCTGATGGGATCCGGTGCTTTAGTGCTGGTATGATCGCATCCGACATGTTACCCCCGGCTTCATCCCTTATGCTTCCCACTCCCACGTCCGCTGCAAAGACGGCTATACATTCTTACTACCATTACAACCGTCGCCTACTAATGGATAATGCCCTATACTACTTACTCTCTCGCTCAACTACGAAGACGAGTTTACCACTATTTCCACCCCTCCCTCTATACCGCAGCAACACGTATTTTACACCCCTTTCACAACGCGCTTTTCGCGCCCCAACTCTCCCTAGCCGCGTGACTAACGAGCTCCGAGCTAAAACATATCGCAAATGTCAAAAATATGATGGCAGGCTTAATATATATCACGCACGTGCGTTCTGTTCCTCACGTACGTACAAAAATAATTAAAAAGGGAATGCAACACGAGGACTTCCCAGGAGGTCACCCATCCTAGTACTACTCTCGCCCAAGCACGCTTAACTTCGGAGTTCTGATGGGATCCGGTGCTTTAGTGCTGGTATGATCGCATCCGACATGTTACCCCCGGCTTCATCCCTTATGCTTCCCACTCCCACGTCCGCTGCAAAGACGGCTATACATTCTTACTACCATTACAACCGTCGCCTACTAATGGATAATGCCCTATACTACTTACTCTCTCGCTCAACTACGAAGACGAGTTTACCACTATTTCCACCCCTCCCTCTATACCGCAGCAACACGTATTTTACACCCCTTTCACAACGCGCTTTTCGCGCCCCAACTCTCCCTAGCCGCGTGACTAACGAGCTCCGAGCTAAAACATATCGCAAATGTCAAAAATATGATGGCAGGCTTAATATATATCACGCACGTGCGTTCTGTTCCTCACGTACGTACAAAAATAATTAAAAAGGGAATGCAACACGAGGACTTCCCAGGAGGTCACCCATCCTAGTACTACTCTCGCCCAAGCACGCTTAACTTCGGAGTTCTGATGGGATCCGGTGCTTTAGTGCTGGTATGATCGCATCCGACATGTTACCCCCGGCTTCATCCCTTATGCTTCCCACTCCCACGTCCGCTGCAAAGACGGCTATACATTCTTACTACCATTACAACCGTCGCCTACTAATGGATAATGCCCTATACTACTTACTCTCTCGCTCAACTACGAAGACGAGTTTACCACTATTTCCACCCCTCCCTCTATACCGCAGCAACACGTATTTTACACCCCTTTCACAACGCGCTTTTCGCGCCCCAACTCTCCCTAGCCGCGTGACTAACGAGCTCCGAGCTAAAACATATCGCAAATGTCAAAAATATGATGGCAGGCTTAATATATATCACGCACGTGCGTTCTGTTCCTCACGTACGTACAAAAATAATTAAAAAGGGAATGCAACACGAGGACTTCCCAGGAGGTCACCCATCCTAGTACTACTCTCGCCCAAGCACGCTTAACTTCGGAGTTCTGATGGGATCCGGTGCTTTAGTGCTGGTATGATCGCATCCGACATGTTACCCCCGGCTTCATCCCTTATGCTTCCCACTCCCACGTCCGCTGCAAAGACGGCTATACATTCTTACTACCATTACAACCGTCGCCTACTAATGGATAATGCCCTATACTACTTACTCTCTCGCTCAACTACGAAGACGAGTTTACCACTATTTCCACCCCTCCCTCTATACCGCAGCAACACGTATTTTACACCCCTTTCACAACGCGCTTTTCGCGCCCCAACTCTCCCTAGCCGCGTGACTAACGAGCTCCGAGCTAAAACATATCGCAAATGTCAAAAATATGATGGCAGGCTTAATATATATCACGCACGTGCGTTCTGTTCCTCACGTACGTACAAAAATAATTAAAAAGGGAATGCAACACGAGGACTTCCCAGGAGGTCACCCATCCTAGTACTACTCTCGCCCAAGCACGCTTAACTTCGGAGTTCTGATGGGATCCGGTGCTTTAGTGCTGGTATGATCGCATCCGACATGTTACCCCCGGCTTCATCCCTTATGCTTCCCACTCCCACGTCCGCTGCAAAGACGGCTATACATTCTTACTACCATTACAACCGTCGCCTACTAATGGATAATGCCCTATACTACTTACTCTCTCGCTCAACTACGAAGACGAGTTTACCACTATTTCCACCCCTCCCTCTATACCGCAGCAACACGTATTTTACACCCCTTTCACAACGCGCTTTTCGCGCCCCAACTCTCCCTAGCCGCGTGACTAACGAGCTCCGAGCTAAAACATATCGCAAATGTCAAAAATATGATGGCAGGCTTAATATATATCACGCACGTGCGTTCTGTTCCTCACGTACGTACAAAAATAATTAAAAAGGGAATGCAACACGAGGACTTCCCAGGAGGTCACCCATCCTAGTACTACTCTCGCCCAAGCACGCTTAACTTCGGAGTTCTGATGGGATCCGGTGCTTTAGTGCTGGTATGATCGCATCCGACATGTTACCCCCGGCTTCATCCCTTATGCTTCCCACTCCCACGTCCGCTGCAAAGACGGCTATACATTCTTACTACCATTACAACCGTCGCCTACTAATGGATAATGCCCTATACTACTTACTCTCTCGCTCAACTACGAAGACGAGTTTACCACTATTTCCACCCCTCCCTCTATACCGCAGCAACACGTATTTTACACCCCTTTCACAACGCGCTTTTCGCGCCCCAACTCTCCCTAGCCGCGTGACTAACGAGCTCCGAGCTAAAACATATCGCAAATGTCAAAAATATGATGGCAGGCTTAATATATATCACGCACGTGCGTTCTGTTCCTCACGTACGTACAAAAATAATTAAAAAGGGAATGCAACACGAGGACTTCCCAGGAGGTCACCCATCCTAGTACTACTCTCGCCCAAGCACGCTTAACTTCGGAGTTCTGATGGGATCCGGTGCTTTAGTGCTGGTATGATCGCATCCGACATGTTACCCCCGGCTTCATCCCTTATGCTTCCCACTCCCACGTCCGCTGCAAAGACGGCTATACATTCTTACTACCATTACAACCGTCGCCTACTAATGGATAATGCCCTATACTACTTACTCTCTCGCTCAACTACGAAGACGAGTTTACCACTATTTCCACCCCTCCCTCTATACCGCAGCAACACGTATTTTACACCCCTTTCACAACGCGCTTTTCGCGCCCCAACTCTCCCTAGCCGCGTGACTAACGAGCTCCGAGCTAAAACATATCGCAAATGTCAAAAATATGATGGCAGGCTTAATATATATCACGCACGTGCGTTCTGTTCCTCACGTACGTACAAAAATAATTAAAAAGGGAATGCAACACGAGGACTTCCCAGGAGGTCACCCATCCTAGTACTACTCTCGCCCAAGCACGCTTAACTTCGGAGTTCTGATGGGATCCGGTGCTTTAGTGCTGGTATGATCGCATCCGACATGTTACCCCCGGCTTCATCCCTTATGCTTCCCACTCCCACGTCCGCTGCAAAGACGGCTATACATTCTTACTACCATTACAACCGTCGCCTACTAATGGATAATGCCCTATACTACTTACTCTCTCGCTCAACTACGAAGACGAGTTTACCACTATTTCCACCCCTCCCTCTATACCGCAGCAACACGTATTTTACACCCCTTTCACAACGCGCTTTTCGCGCCCCAACTCTCCCTAGCCGCGTGACTAACGAGCTCCGAGCTAAAACATATCGCAAATGTCAAAAATATGATGGCAGGCTTAATATATATCACGCACGTGCGTTCTGTTCCTCACGTACGTACAAAAATAATTAAAAAGGGAATGCAACACGAGGACTTCCCAGGAGGTCACCCATCCTAGTACTACTCTCGCCCAAGCACGCTTAACTTCGGAGTTCTGATGGGATCCGGTGCTTTAGTGCTGGTATGATCGCATCCGACATGTTACCCCCGGCTTCATCCCTTATGCTTCCCACTCCCACGTCCGCTGCAAAGACGGCTATACATTCTTACTACCATTACAACCGTCGCCTACTAATGGATAATGCCCTATACTACTTACTCTCTCGCTCAACTACGAAGACGAGTTTACCACTATTTCCACCCCTCCCTCTATACCGCAGCAACACGTATTTTACACCCCTTTCACAACGCGCTTTTCGCGCCCCAACTCTCCCTAGCCGCGTGACTAACGAGCTCCGAGCTAAAACATATCGCAAATGTCAAAAATATGATGGCAGGCTTAATATATATCACGCACGTGCGTTCTGTTCCTCACGTACGTACAAAAATAATTAAAAAGGGAATGCAACACGAGGACTTCCCAGGAGGTCACCCATCCTAGTACTACTCTCGCCCAAGCACGCTTAACTTCGGAGTTCTGATGGGATCCGGTGCTTTAGTGCTGGTATGATCGCATCCGACATGTTACCCCCGGCTTCATCCCTTATGCTTCCCACTCCCACGTCCGCTGCAAAGACGGCTATACATTCTTACTACCATTACAACCGTCGCCTACTAATGGATAATGCCCTATACTACTTACTCTCTCGCTCAACTACGAAGACGAGTTTACCACTATTTCCACCCCTCCCTCTATACCGCAGCAACACGTATTTTACACCCCTTTCACAACGCGCTTTTCGCGCCCCAACTCTCCCTAGCCGCGTGACTAACGAGCTCCGAGCTAAAACATATCGCAAATGTCAAAAATATGATGACAGGCTTAATATATATCACGCACGTGCGTTCTGTTCCTCACGTACGTACAAAAATAATTAAAAAGGGAATGCAACACGAGGACTTCACCCATCCTAGTACTACTCTCGCCCAAGCACGCTTAACTTCGGAGTTCTGATGGGATCCGGTGCTTTAGTGCTGGTATGATCGCATCCGACATGTTACCCCCGGCTTCATCCCTTATGCTTCCCACTCCCACGTCCGCTGCAAAGACGGCTATACATTCTTACTACCATTACAACCGTCGCCTACTAATGGATAATGCCCTATACTACTTACTCTCTCGCTCAACTACGAAGACGAGTTTACCACTATTTCCACCCCTCCCTCTATACCGCAGCAACACGTATTTTACACCCCTTTCACAATGCGCTTTTCGCGCCCCAACTCTCCCTAGCCGCGTGACTAACGAGCTCCGAGCTAAAACATATCGCAAATGTCAAAAATATGATGACAGGCTTAATATATATCACGCACGTGCGTTCTGTTCCTCACGTACGTACAAAAATAATTAAAAAGGGAATGCAACACGAGGACTTCACCCATCCTAGTACTACTCTCGCCCAAGCACGCTTAACTTCGGAGTTCTGATGGGATCCGGTGCTTTAGTGCTGGTATGATCGCATCCGACATGTTACCCCCGGCTTCATCCCTTATGCTTCCCACTCCCACGTCCGCTGCAAAGACGGCTATACATTCTTACTACCATTACAACCGTCGCCTACTAATGGATAATGCCCTATACTACTTACTCTCTCGCTCAACTACGAAGACGAGTTTACCACTATTTCCACCCCTCCCTCTATACCGCAGCAACACGTATTTTACACCCCTTTCACAACGCGCTTTTCGCGCCCCAACTCTCCCTAGCCGCGTGACTAACGAGCTCCGAGCTAAAACATATCGCAAATGTCAAAAATATGATGGCAGGCTTAATATATATCACGCACGTGCGTTCTGTTCCTCACGTACGTACAAAAATAATTAAAAAGGGAATGCAACACGAGGACTTCACCCATCCTAGTACTACTCTCGCCCAAGCACGCTTAACTTCGGAGTTCTGATGGGATCCGGTGCTTTAGTGCTGGTATGATCGCATCCGACATGTTACCCCCGGCTTCATCCCTTATGCTTCCCACTCCCACGTCCGCTGCAAAGACGGCTATACATTCTTACTACCATTACAACCGTCGCCTACTAATGGATAATGCCCTATACTACTTACTCTCTCGCTCAACTACGAAGACGAGTTTACCACTATTTCCACCCCTCCCTCTATACCGCAGCAACACGTATTTTACACCCCTTTCACAACGCGCTTTTCGCGCCCCAACTCTCCCTAGCCGCGTGACTAACGAGCTCCGAGCTAAAACATATCGCAAATGTCAAAAATATGATGACAGGCTTAATATATATCACGCACGTGCGTTCTGTTCCTCACGTACGTACAAAAATAATTAAAAAGGGAATGCAACACGAGGACTTCCCAGGAGGTCACCCATCCTAGTACTACTCTCGCCCAAGCACGCTTAACTTCGGAGTTCTGATGGGATCCGGTGCTTTAGTGCTGGTATGATCGCATCCGACATGTTACCCCCGGCTTCATCCCTTATGCTTCCCACTCCCACGTCCGCTGCAAAGACGGCTATACATTCTTACTACCATTACAACCGTCGCCTACTAATGGATAATGCCCTATACTACTTACTCTCTCGCTCAACTACGAAGACGAGTTTACCACTATTTCCACCCCTCCCTCTATACCGCAGCAACACGTATTTTACACCCCTTTCACAACGCGCTTTTCGCGCCCCAACTCTCCCTAGCCGCGTGACTAACGAGCTCCGAGCTAAAACATATCGCAAATGTCAAAAATATGATGGCAGGCTTAATATATATCACGCACGTGCGTTCTGTTCCTCACGTACGTACAAAAATAATTAAAAAGGGAATGCAACACGAGGACTTCCCAGGAGGTCACCCATCCTAGTACTACTCTCGCCCAAGCACGCTTAACTTCGGAGTTCTGATGGGATCCGGTGCTTTAGTGCTGGTATGATCGCATCCGACATGTTACCCCCGGCTTCATCCCTTATGCTTCCCACTCCCACGTCCGCTGCAAAGACGGCTATACATTCTTACTACCATTACAACCGTCGCCTACTAATGGATAATGCCCTATACTACTTACTCTCTCGCTCAACTACGAAGACGAGTTTACCACTATTTCCACCCCTCCCTCTATACCGCAGCAACACGTATTTTACACCCCTTTCACAACGCGCTTTTCGCGCCCCAACTCTCCCTAGCCGCGTGACTAACGAGCTCCGAGCTAAAACATATCGCAAATGTCAAAAATATGATGGCAGGCTTAATATATATCACGCACGTGCGTTCTGTTCCTCACGTACGTACAAAAATAATTAAAAAGGGAATGCAACACGAGGACTTCACCCATCCTAGTACTACTCTCGCCCAAGCACGCTTAACTTCGGAGTTCTGATGGGATCCGGTGCTT
Source organism: Triticum urartu (assembly GCF_056163025.1). Classification (NCBI taxonomy): domain Eukaryota; kingdom Viridiplantae; phylum Streptophyta; class Magnoliopsida; order Poales; family Poaceae; genus Triticum; species Triticum urartu. Next base: position 1,910,632 of record NW_028259461.1, on the reverse strand, counting down.
TAGTGCTGGTATGATCGCATCCGACATGTTACCCCCGGCTTCATCCCTTATGCTTCCCACTCCCACGTCCGCTGCAAAGACGGCTATACATTCTTACTACCATTACAACCGTCGCCTACTAATGGATAATGCCCTATACTACTTACTCTCTCGCTCAACTACGAAGACGAGTTTACCACTATTTCCACCCCTCCCTCTATACCGCAGCAACACGTATTTTACACCCCTTTCACAACGCGCTTTTCGCGCCCCAACTCTCCCTAGCCGCGTGACTAACGAGCTCCGAGCTAAAACATATCGCAAATGTCAAAAATATGATGGCAGGCTTAATATATATCACGCACGTGCGTTCTGTTCCTCACGTACGTACAAAAATAATTAAAAAGGGAATGCAACACGAGGACTTCCCAGGAGGTCACCCATCCTAGTACTACTCTCGCCCAAGCACGCTTAACTTCGGAGTTCTGATGGGATCCGGTGCTTTAGTGCTGGTATGATCGCATCCGACATGTTACCCCCGGCTTCATCCCTTATGCTTCCCACTCCCACGTCCGCTGCAAAGACGGCTATACATTCTTACTACCATTACAACCGTCGCCTACTAATGGATAATGCCCTATACTACTTACTCTCTCGCTCAACTACGAAGACGAGTTTACCACTATTTCCACCCCTCCCTCTATACCGCAGCAACACGTATTTTACACCCCTTTCACAACGCGCTTTTCGCGCCCCAACTCTCCCTAGCCGCGTGACTAACGAGCTCCGAGCTAAAACATATCGCAAATGTCAAAAATATGATGGCAGGCTTAATATATATCACGCACGTGCGTTCTGTTCCTCACGTACGTACAAAAATAATTAAAAAGGGAATGCAACACGAGGACTTCCCAGGAGGTCACCCATCCTAGTACTACTCTCGCCCAAGCACGCTTAACTTCGGAGTTCTGATGGGATCCGGTGCTTTAGTGCTGGTATGATCGCATCCGACATGTTACCCCCGGCTTCATCCCTTATGCTTCCCACTCCCACGTCCGCTGCAAAGACGGCTATACATTCTTACTACCATTACAACCGTCGCCTACTAATGGATAATGCCCTATACTACTTACTCTCTCGCTCAACTACGAAGACGAGTTTACCACTATTTCCACCCCTCCCTCTATACCGCAGCAACACGTATTTTACACCCCTTTCACAACGCGCTTTTCGCGCCCCAACTCTCCCTAGCCGCGTGACTAACGAGCTCCGAGCTAAAACATATCGCAAATGTCAAAAATATGATGGCAGGCTTAATATATATCACGCACGTGCGTTCTGTTCCTCACGTACGTACAAAAATAATTAAAAAGGGAATGCAACACGAGGACTTCCCAGGAGGTCACCCATCCTAGTACTACTCTCGCCCAAGCACGCTTAACTTCGGAGTTCTGATGGGATCCGGTGCTTTAGTGCTGGTATGATCGCATCCGACATGTTACCCCCGGCTTCATCCCTTATGCTTCCCACTCCCACGTCCGCTGCAAAGACGGCTATACATTCTTACTACCATTACAACCGTCGCCTACTAATGGATAATGCCCTATACTACTTACTCTCTCGCTCAACTACGAAGACGAGTTTACCACTATTTCCACCCCTCCCTCTATACCGCAGCAACACGTATTTTACACCCCTTTCACAACGCGCTTTTCGCGCCCCAACTCTCCCTAGCCGCGTGACTAACGAGCTCCGAGCTAAAACATATCGCAAATGTCAAAAATATGATGGCAGGCTTAATATATATCACGCACGTGCGTTCTGTTCCTCACGTACGTACAAAAATAATTAAAAAGGGAATGCAACACGAGGACTTCCCAGGAGGTCACCCATCCTAGTACTACTCTCGCCCAAGCACGCTTAACTTCGGAGTTCTGATGGGATCCGGTGCTTTAGTGCTGGTATGATCGCATCCGACATGTTACCCCCGGCTTCATCCCTTATGCTTCCCACTCCCACGTCCGCTGCAAAGACGGCTATACATTCTTACTACCATTACAACCGTCGCCTACTAATGGATAATGCCCTATACTACTTACTCTCTCGCTCAACTACGAAGACGAGTTTACCACTATTTCCACCCCTCCCTCTATACCGCAGCAACACGTATTTTACACCCCTTTCACAACGCGCTTTTCGCGCCCCAACTCTCCCTAGCCGCGTGACTAACGAGCTCCGAGCTAAAACATATCGCAAATGTCAAAAATATGATGGCAGGCTTAATATATATCACGCACGTGCGTTCTGTTCCTCACGTACGTACAAAAATAATTAAAAAGGGAATGCAACACGAGGACTTCCCAGGAGGTCACCCATCCTAGTACTACTCTCGCCCAAGCACGCTTAACTTCGGAGTTCTGATGGGATCCGGTGCTTTAGTGCTGGTATGATCGCATCCGACATGTTACCCCCGGCTTCATCCCTTATGCTTCCCACTCCCACGTCCGCTGCAAAGACGGCTATACATTCTTACTACCATTACAACCGTCGCCTACTAATGGATAATGCCCTATACTACTTACTCTCTCGCTCAACTACGAAGACGAGTTTACCACTATTTCCACCCCTCCCTCTATACCGCAGCAACACGTATTTTACACCCCTTTCACAACGCGCTTTTCGCGCCCCAACTCTCCCTAGCCGCGTGACTAACGAGCTCCGAGCTAAAACATATCGCAAATGTCAAAAATATGATGGCAGGCTTAATATATATCACGCACGTGCGTTCTGTTCCTCACGTACGTACAAAAATAATTAAAAAGGGAATGCAACACGAGGACTTCCCAGGAGGTCACCCATCCTAGTACTACTCTCGCCCAAGCACGCTTAACTTCGGAGTTCTGATGGGATCCGGTGCTTTAGTGCTGGTATGATCGCATCCGACATGTTACCCCCGGCTTCATCCCTTATGCTTCCCACTCCCACGTCCGCTGCAAAGACGGCTATACATTCTTACTACCATTACAACCGTCGCCTACTAATGGATAATGCCCTATACTACTTACTCTCTCGCTCAACTACGAAGACGAGTTTACCACTATTTCCACCCCTCCCTCTATACCGCAGCAACACGTATTTTACACCCCTTTCACAACGCGCTTTTCGCGCCCCAACTCTCCCTAGCCGCGTGACTAACGAGCTCCGAGCTAAAACATATCGCAAATGTCAAAAATATGATGGCAGGCTTAATATATATCACGCACGTGCGTTCTGTTCCTCACGTACGTACAAAAATAATTAAAAAGGGAATGCAACACGAGGACTTCCCAGGAGGTCACCCATCCTAGTACTACTCTCGCCCAAGCACGCTTAACTTCGGAGTTCTGATGGGATCCGGTGCTTTAGTGCTGGTATGATCGCATCCGACATGTTACCCCCGGCTTCATCCCTTATGCTTCCCACTCCCACGTCCGCTGCAAAGACGGCTATACATTCTTACTACCATTACAACCGTCGCCTACTAATGGATAATGCCCTATACTACTTACTCTCTCGCTCAACTACGAAGACGAGTTTACCACTATTTCCACCCCTCCCTCTATACCGCAGCAACACGTATTTTACACCCCTTTCACAACGCGCTTTTCGCGCCCCAACTCTCCCTAGCCGCGTGACTAACGAGCTCCGAGCTAAAACATATCGCAAATGTCAAAAATATGATGGCAGGCTTAATATATATCACGCACGTGCGTTCTGTTCCTCACGTACGTACAAAAATAATTAAAAAGGGAATGCAACACGAGGACTTCCCAGGAGGTCACCCATCCTAGTACTACTCTCGCCCAAGCACGCTTAACTTCGGAGTTCTGATGGGATCCGGTGCTTTAGTGCTGGTATGATCGCATCCGACATGTTACCCCCGGCTTCATCCCTTATGCTTCCCACTCCCACGTCCGCTGCAAAGACGGCTATACATTCTTACTACCATTACAACCGTCGCCTACTAATGGATAATGCCCTATACTACTTACTCTCTCGCTCAACTACGAAGACGAGTTTACCACTATTTCCACCCCTCCCTCTATACCGCAGCAACACGTATTTTACACCCCTTTCACAACGCGCTTTTCGCGCCCCAACTCTCCCTAGCCGCGTGACTAACGAGCTCCGAGCTAAAACATATCGCAAATGTCAAAAATATGATGGCAGGCTTAATATATATCACGCACGTGCGTTCTGTTCCTCACGTACGTACAAAAATAATTAAAAAGGGAATGCAACACGAGGACTTCCCAGGAGGTCACCCATCCTAGTACTACTCTCGCCCAAGCACGCTTAACTTCGGAGTTCTGATGGGATCCGGTGCTTTAGTGCTGGTATGATCGCATCCGACATGTTACCCCCGGCTTCATCCCTTATGCTTCCCACTCCCACGTCCGCTGCAAAGACGGCTATACATTCTTACTACCATTACAACCGTCGCCTACTAATGGATAATGCCCTATACTACTTACTCTCTCGCTCAACTACGAAGACGAGTTTACCACTATTTCCACCCCTCCCTCTATACCGCAGCAACACGTATTTTACACCCCTTTCACAACGCGCTTTTCGCGCCCCAACTCTCCCTAGCCGCGTGACTAACGAGCTCCGAGCTAAAACATATCGCAAATGTCAAAAATATGATGGCAGGCTTAATATATATCACGCACGTGCGTTCTGTTCCTCACGTACGTACAAAAATAATTAAAAAGGGAATGCAACACGAGGACTTCCCAGGAGGTCACCCATCCTAGTACTACTCTCGCCCAAGCACGCTTAACTTCGGAGTTCTGATGGGATCCGGTGCTTTAGTGCTGGTATGATCGCATCCGACATGTTACCCCCGGCTTCATCCCTTATGCTTCCCACTCCCACGTCCGCTGCAAAGACGGCTATACATTCTTACTACCATTACAACCGTCGCCTACTAATGGATAATGCCCTATACTACTTACTCTCTCGCTCAACTACGAAGACGAGTTTACCACTATTTCCACCCCTCCCTCTATACCGCAGCAACACGTATTTTACACCCCTTTCACAACGCGCTTTTCGCGCCCCAACTCTCCCTAGCCGCGTGACTAACGAGCTCCGAGCTAAAACATATCGCAAATGTCAAAAATATGATGGCAGGCTTAATATATATCACGCACGTGCGTTCTGTTCCTCACGTACGTACAAAAATAATTAAAAAGGGAATGCAACACGAGGACTTCCCAGGAGGTCACCCATCCTAGTACTACTCTCGCCCAAGCACGCTTAACTTCGGAGTTCTGATGGGATCCGGTGCTTTAGTGCTGGTATGATCGCATCCGACATGTTACCCCCGGCTTCATCCCTTATGCTTCCCACTCCCACGTCCGCTGCAAAGACGGCTATACATTCTTACTACCATTACAACCGTCGCCTACTAATGGATAATGCCCTATACTACTTACTCTCTCGCTCAACTACGAAGACGAGTTTACCACTATTTCCACCCCTCCCTCTATACCGCAGCAACACGTATTTTACACCCCTTTCACAACGCGCTTTTCGCGCCCCAACTCTCCCTAGCCGCGTGACTAACGAGCTCCGAGCTAAAACATATCGCAAATGTCAAAAATATGATGGCAGGCTTAATATATATCACGCACGTGCGTTCTGTTCCTCACGTACGTACAAAAATAATTAAAAAGGGAATGCAACACGAGGACTTCCCAGGAGGTCACCCATCCTAGTACTACTCTCGCCCAAGCACGCTTAACTTCGGAGTTCTGATGGGATCCGGTGCTTTAGTGCTGGTATGATCGCATCCGACATGTTACCCCCGGCTTCATCCCTTATGCTTCCCACTCCCACGTCCGCTGCAAAGACGGCTATACATTCTTACTACCATTACAACCGTCGCCTACTAATGGATAATGCCCTATACTACTTACTCTCTCGCTCAACTACGAAGACGAGTTTACCACTATTTCCACCCCTCCCTCTATACCGCAGCAACACGTATTTTACACCCCTTTCACAACGCGCTTTTCGCGCCCCAACTCTCCCTAGCCGCGTGACTAACGAGCTCCGAGCTAAAACATATCGCAAATGTCAAAAATATGATGGCAGGCTTAATATATATCACGCACGTGCGTTCTGTTCCTCACGTACGTACAAAAATAATTAAAAAGGGAATGCAACACGAGGACTTCCCAGGAGGTCACCCATCCTAGTACTACTCTCGCCCAAGCACGCTTAACTTCGGAGTTCTGATGGGATCCGGTGCTTTAGTGCTGGTATGATCGCATCCGACATGTTACCCCCGGCTTCATCCCTTATGCTTCCCACTCCCACGTCCGCTGCAAAGACGGCTATACATTCTTACTACCATTACAACCGTCGCCTACTAATGGATAATGCCCTATACTACTTACTCTCTCGCTCAACTACGAAGACGAGTTTACCACTATTTCCACCCCTCCCTCTATACCGCAGCAACACGTATTTTACACCCCTTTCACAACGCGCTTTTCGCGCCCCAACTCTCCCTAGCCGCGTGACTAACGAGCTCCGAGCTAAAACATATCGCAAATGTCAAAAATATGATGACAGGCTTAATATATATCACGCACGTGCGTTCTGTTCCTCACGTACGTACAAAAATAATTAAAAAGGGAATGCAACACGAGGACTTCACCCATCCTAGTACTACTCTCGCCCAAGCACGCTTAACTTCGGAGTTCTGATGGGATCCGGTGCTTTAGTGCTGGTATGATCGCATCCGACATGTTACCCCCGGCTTCATCCCTTATGCTTCCCACTCCCACGTCCGCTGCAAAGACGGCTATACATTCTTACTACCATTACAACCGTCGCCTACTAATGGATAATGCCCTATACTACTTACTCTCTCGCTCAACTACGAAGACGAGTTTACCACTATTTCCACCCCTCCCTCTATACCGCAGCAACACGTATTTTACACCCCTTTCACAACGCGCTTTTCGCGCCCCAACTCTCCCTAGCCGCGTGACTAACGAGCTCCGAGCTAAAACATATCGCAAATGTCAAAAATATGATGACAGGCTTAATATATATCACGCACGTGCGTTCTGTTCCTCACGTACGTACAAAAATAATTAAAAAGGGAATGCAACACGAGGACTTCACCCATCCTAGTACTACTCTCGCCCAAGCACGCTTAACTTCGGAGTTCTGATGGGATCCGGTGCTTTAGTGCTGGTATGATCGCATCCGACATGTTACCCCCGGCTTCATCCCTTATGCTTCCCACTCCCACGTCCGCTGCAAAGACGGCTATACATTCTTACTACCATTACAACCGTCGCCTACTAATGGATAATGCCCTATACTACTTACTCTCTCGCTCAACTACGAAGACGAGTTTACCACTATTTCCACCCCTCCCTCTATACCGCAGCAACACGTATTTTACACCCCTTTCACAACGCGCTTTTCGCGCCCCAACTCTCCCTAGCCGCGTGACTAACGAGCTCCGAGCTAAAACATATCGCAAATGTCAAAAATATGATGACAGGCTTAATATATATCACGCACGTGCGTTCTGTTCCTCACGTACGTACAAAAATAATTAAAAAGGGAATGCAACACGAGGACTTCACCCATCCTAGTACTACTCTCGCCCAAGCACGCTTAACTTCGGAGTTCTGATGGGATCCGGTGCTTTAGTGCTGGTATGATCGCATCCGACATGTTACCCCCGGCTTCATCCCTTATGCTTCCCACTCCCACGTCCGCTGCAAAGACGGCTATACATTCTTACTACCATTACAACCGTCGCCTACTAATGGATAATGCCCTATACTACTTACTCTCTCGCTCAACTACGAAGACGAGTTTACCACTATTTCCACCCCTCCCTCTATACCGCAGCAACACGTATTTTACACCCCTTTCACAACGCGCTTTTCGCGCCCCAACTCTCCCTAGCCGCGTGACTAACGAGCTCCGAGCTAAAACATATCGCAAATGTCAAAAATATGATGACAGGCTTAATATATATCACGCACGTGCGTTCTGTTCCTCACGTACGTACAAAAATAATTAAAAAGGGAATGCAACACGAGGACTTCACCCATCCTAGTACTACTCTCGCCCAAGCACGCTTAACTTCGGAGTTCTGATGGGATCCGGTGCTTTAGTGCTGGTATGATCGCATCCGACATGTTACCCCCGGCTTCATCCCTTATGCTTCCCACTCCCACGTCCGCTGCAAAGACGGCTATACATTCTTACTACCATTACAACCGTCGCCTACTAATGGATAATGCCCTATACTACTTACTCTCTCGCTCAACTACGAAGACGAGTTTACCACTATTTCCACCCCTCCCTCTATACCGCAGCAACACGTATTTTACACCCCTTTCACAACGCGCTTTTCGCGCCCCAACTCTCCCTAGCCGCGTGACTAACGAGCTCCGAGCTAAAACATATCGCAAATGTCAAAAATATGATGACAGGCTTAATATATATCACGCACGTGCGTTCTGTTCCTCACGTACGTACAAAAATAATTAAAAAGGGAATGCAACACGAGGACTTCACCCATCCTAGTACTACTCTCGCCCAAGCACGCTTAACTTCGGAGTTCTGATGGGATCCGGTGCTTTAGTGCTGGTATGATCGCATCCGACATGTTACCCCCGGCTTCATCCCTTATGCTTCCCACTCCCACGTCCGCTGCAAAGACGGCTATACATTCTTACTACCATTACAACCGTCGCCTACTAATGGATAATGCCCTATACTACTTACTCTCTCGCTCAACTACGAAGACGAGTTTACCACTATTTCCACCCCTCCCTCTATACCGCAGCAACACGTATTTTACACCCCTTTCACAACGCGCTTTTCGCGCCCCAACTCTCCCTAGCCGCGTGACTAACGAGCTCCGAGCTAAAACATATCGCAAATGTCAAAAATATGATGACAGGCTTAATATATATCACGCACGTGCGTTCTGTTCCTCACGTACGTACAAAAATAATTAAAAAGGGAATGCAACACGAGGACTTCACCCATCCTAGTACTACTCTCGCCCAAGCACGCTTAACTTCGGAGTTCTGATGGGATCCGGTGCTTTAGTGCTGGTATGATCGCATCCGACATGTTACCCCCGGCTTCATCCCTTATGCTTCCCACTCCCACGTCCGCTGCAAAGACGGCTATACATTCTTACTACCATTACAACCGTCGCCTACTAATGGATAATGCCCTATACTACTTACTCTCTCGCTCAACTACGAAGACGAGTTTACCACTATTTCCACCCCTCCCTCTATACCGCAGCAACACGTATTTTACACCCCTTTCACAACGCGCTTTTCGCGCCCCAACTCTCCCTAGCCGCGTGACTAACGAGCTCCGAGCTAAAACATATCGCAAATGTCAAAAATATGATGACAGGCTTAATATATATCACGCACGTGCGTTCTGTTCCTCACGTACGTACAAAAATAATTAAAAAGGGAATGCAACACGAGGACTTCACCCATCCTAGTACTACTCTCGCCCAAGCACGCTTAACTTCGGAGTTCTGATGGGATCCGGTGCTTTAGTGCTGGTATGATCGCATCCGACATGTTACCCCCGGCTTCATCCCTTATGCTTCCCACTCCCACGTCCGCTGCAAAGACGGCTATACATTCTTACTACCATTACAACCGTCGCCTACTAATGGATAATGCCCTATACTACTTACTCTCTCGCTCAACTACGAAGACGAGTTTACCACTATTTCCACCCCTCCCTCTATACCGCAGCAACACGTATTTTACACCCCTTTCACAACGCGCTTTTCGCGCCCCAACTCTCCCTAGCCGCGTGACTAACGAGCTCCGAGCTAAAACATATCGCAAATGTCAAAAATATGATGACAGGCTTAATATATATCACGCACGTGCGTTCTGTTCCTCACGTACGTACAAAAATAATTAAAAAGGGAATGCAACACGAGGACTTCACCCATCCTAGTACTACTCTCGCCCAAGCACGCTTAACTTCGGAGTTCTGATGGGATCCGGTGCTTTAGTGCTGGTATGATCGCATCCGACATGTTACCCCCGGCTTCATCCCTTATGCTTCCCACTCCCACGTCCGCTGCAAAGACGGCTATACATTCTTACTACCATTACAACCGTCGCCTACTAATGGATAATGCCCTATACTACTTACTCTCTCGCTCAACTACGAAGACGAGTTTACCACTATTTCCACCCCTCCCTCTATACCGCAGCAACACGTATTTTACACCCCTTTCACAACGCGCTTTTCGCGCCCCAACTCTCCCTAGCCGCGTGACTAACGAGCTCCGAGCTAAAACATATCGCAAATGTCAAAAATATGATGACAGGCTTAATATATATCACGCACGTGCGTTCTGTTCCTCACGTACGTACAAAAATAATTAAAAAGGGAATGCAACACGAGGACTTCACCCATCCTAGTACTACTCTCGCCCAAGCACGCTTAACTTCGGAGTTCTGATGGGATCCGGTGCTTTAGTGCTGGTATGATCGCATCCGACATGTTACCCCCGGCTTCATCCCTTATGCTTCCCACTCCCACGTCCGCTGCAAAGACGGCTATACATTCTTACTACCATTACAACCGTCGCCTACTAATGGATAATGCCCTATACTACTTACTCTCTCGCTCAACTACGAAGACGAGTTTACCACTATTTCCACCCCTCCCTCTATACCGCAGCAACACGTATTTTACACCCCTTTCACAACGCGCTTTTCGCGCCCCAACTCTCCCTAGCCGCGTGACTAACGAGCTCCGAGCTAAAACATATCGCAAATGTCAAAAATATGATGACAGGCTTAATATATATCACGCACGTGCGTTCTGTTCCTCACGTACGTACAAAAATAATTAAAAAGGGAATGCAACACGAGGACTTCACCCATCCTAGTACTACTCTCGCCCAAGCACGCTTAACTTCGGAGTTCTGATGGGATCCGGTGCTTTAGTGCTGGTATGATCGCATCCGACATGTTACCCCCGGCTTCATCCCTTATGCTTCCCACTCCCACGTCCGCTGCAAAGACGGCTATACATTCTTACTACCATTACAACCGTCGCCTACTAATGGATAATGCCCTATACTACTTACTCTCTCGCTCAACTACGAAGACGAGTTTACCACTATTTCCACCCCTCCCTCTATACCGCAGCAACACGTATTTTACACCCCTTTCACAACGCGCTTTTCGCGCCCCAACTCTCCCTAGCCGCGTGACTAACGAGCTCCGAGCTAAAACATATCGCAAATGTCAAAAATATGATGACAGGCTTAATATATATCACGCACGTGCGTTCTGTTCCTCACGTACGTACAAAAATAATTAAAAAGGGAATGCAACACGAGGACTTCACCCATCCTAGTACTACTCTCGCCCAAGCACGCTTAACTTCGGAGTTCTGATGGGATCCGGTGCTTTAGTGCTGGTATGATCGCATCCGACATGTTACCCCCGGCTTCATCCCTTATGCTTCCCACTCCCACGTCCGCTGCAAAGACGGCTATACATTCTTACTACCATTACAACCGTCGCCTACTAATGGATAATGCCCTATACTACTTACTCTCTCGCTCAACTACGAAGACGAGTTTACCACTATTTCCACCCCTCCCTCTATACCGCAGCAACACGTATTTTACACCCCTTTCACAACGCGCTTTTCGCGCCCCAACTCTCCCTAGCCGCGTGACTAACGAGCTCCGAGCTAAAACATATCGCAAATGTCAAAAATATGATGACAGGCTTAATATATATCACGCACGTGCGTTCTGTTCCTCACGTACGTACAAAAATAATTAAAAAGGGAATGCAACACGAGGACTTCACCCATCCTAGTACTACTCTCGCCCAAGCACGCTTAACTTCGGAGTTCTGATGGGATCCGGTGCTTTAGTGCTGGTATGATCGCATCCGACATGTTACCCCCGGCTTCATCCCTTATGCTTCCCACTCCCACGTCCGCTGCAAAGACGGCTATACATTCTTACTACCATTACAACCGTCGCCTACTAATGGATAATGCCCTATACTACTTACTCTCTCGCTCAACTACGAAGACGAGTTTACCACTATTTCCACCCCTCCCTCTATACCGCAGCAACACGTATTTTACACCCCTTTCACAACGCGCTTTTCGCGCCCCAACTCTCCCTAGCCGCGTGACTAACGAGCTCCGAGCTAAAACATATCGCAAATGTCAAAAATATGATGACAGGCTTAATATATATCACGCACGTGCGTTCTGTTCCTCACGTACGTACAAAAATAATTAAAAAGGGAATGCAACACGAGGACTTCACCCATCCTAGTACTACTCTCGCCCAAGCACGCTTAACTTCGGAGTTCTGATGGGATCCGGTGCTTTAGTGCTGGTATGATCGCATCCGACATGTTACCCCCGGCTTCATCCCTTATGCTTCCCACTCCCACGTCCGCTGCAAAGACGGCTATACATTCTTACTACCATTACAACCGTCGCCTACTAATGGATAATGCCCTATACTACTTACTCTCTCGCTCAACTACGAAGACGAGTTTACCACTATTTCCACCCCTCCCTCTATACCGCAGCAACACGTATTTTACACCCCTTTCACAACGCGCTTTTCGCGCCCCAACTCTCCCTAGCCGCGTGACTAACGAGCTCCGAGCTAAAACATATCGCAAATGTCAAAAATATGATGACAGGCTTAATATATATCACGCACGTGCGTTCTGTTCCTCACGTACGTACAAAAATAATTAAAAAGGGAATGCAACACGAGGACTTCACCCATCCTAGTACTACTCTCGCCCAAGCACGCTTAACTTCGGAGTTCTGATGGGATCCGGTGCTTTAGTGCTGGTATGATCGCATCCGACATGTTACCCCCGGCTTCATCCCTTATGCTTCCCACTCCCACGTCCGCTGCAAAGACGGCTATACATTCTTACTACCATTACAACCGTCGCCTACTAATGGATAATGCCCTATACTACTTACTCTCTCGCTCAACTACGAAGACGAGTTTACCACTATTTCCACCCCTCCCTCTATACCGCAGCAACACGTATTTTACACCCCTTTCACAACGCGCTTTTCGCGCCCCAACTCTCCCTAGCCGCGTGACTAACGAGCTCCGAGCTAAAACATATCGCAAATGTCAAAAATATGATGACAGGCTTAATATATATCACGCACGTGCGTTCTGTTCCTCACGTACGTACAAAAATAATTAAAAAGGGAATGCAACACGAGGACTTCACCCATCCTAGTACTACTCTCGCCCAAGCACGCTTAACTTCGGAGTTCTGATGGGATCCGGTGCTTTAGTGCTGGTATGATCGCATCCGACATGTTACCCCCGGCTTCATCCCTTATGCTTCCCACTCCCACGTCCGCTGCAAAGACGGCTATACATTCTTACTACCATTACAACCGTCGCCTACTAATGGATAATGCCCTATACTACTTACTCTCTCGCTCAACTACGAAGACGAGTTTACCACTATTTCCACCCCTCCCTCTATACCGCAGCAACACGTATTTTACACCCCTTTCACAACGCGCTTTTCGCGCCCCAACTCTCCCTAGCCGCGTGACTAACGAGCTCCGAGCTAAAACATATCGCAAATGTCAAAAATATGATGACAGGCTTAATATATATCACGCACGTGCGTTCTGTTCCTCACGTACGTACAAAAATAATTAAAAAGGGAATGCAACACGAGGACTTCACCCATCCTAGTACTACTCTCGCCCAAGCACGCTTAACTTCGGAGTTCTGATGGGATCCGGTGCTTTAGTGCTGGTATGATCGCATCCGACATGTTACCCCCGGCTTCATCCCTTATGCTTCCCACTCCCACGTCCGCTGCAAAGACGGCTATACATTCTTACTACCATTACAACCGTCGCCTACTAATGGATAATGCCCTATACTACTTACTCTCTCGCTCAACTACGAAGACGAGTTTACCACTATTTCCACCCCTCCCTCTATACCGCAGCAACACGTATTTTACACCCCTTTCACAACGCGCTTTTCGCGCCCCAACTCTCCCTAGCCGCGTGACTAACGAGCTCCGAGCTAAAACATATCGCAAATGTCAAAAATATGATGACAGGCTTAATATATATCACGCACGTGCGTTCTGTTCCTCACGTACGTACAAAAATAATTAAAAAGGGAATGCAACACGAGGACTTCACCCATCCTAGTACTACTCTCGCCCAAGCACGCTTAACTTCGGAGTTCTGATGGGATCCGGTGCTTTAGTGCTGGTATGATCGCATCCGACATGTTACCCCCGGCTTCATCCCTTATGCTTCCCACTCCCACGTCCGCTGCAAAGACGGCTATACATTCTTACTACCATTACAACCGTCGCCTACTAATGGATAATGCCCTATACTACTTACTCTCTCGCTCAACTACGAAGACGAGTTTACCACTATTTCCACCCCTCCCTCTATACCGCAGCAACACGTATTTTACACCCCTTTCACAACGCGCTTTTCGCGCCCCAACTCTCCCTAGCCGCGTGACTAACGAGCTCCGAGCTAAAACATATCGCAAATGTCAAAAATATGATGACAGGCTTAATATATATCACGCACGTGCGTTCTGTTCCTCACGTACGTACAAAAATAATTAAAAAGGGAATGCAACACGAGGACTTCACCCATCCTAGTACTTACTCTCGCCCAAGCACGCTTAACTTCGGAGTTCTGATGGGATCCGGTGCTTTAGTGCTGGTATGATCGCATCCGACATGTTACCCCCGGCTTCATCCCTTATGCTTCCCACTCCCACGTCCGCTGCAAAGACGCTATACATTCTTACTACCATTACAACCGTCGCCTACTAATGGATAATGCCCCTATACTACTTACTCTCTCGCTCAACTACGAAGACGAGTTTACCACTATTTCCACCCCTCCCTCTATACCGCAGCAACACGTATTTTACACCCCTTTCACAACGCGCTTTTCGCGCCCCAACTCTCCTAGCCGCGTGACTAACGAGCTCCGAGCTAAAACATATCGCAAATGTCAAAAATATGATGACAGGCTTAATATATATCACGCACGTGCGTTCTGTTCCTCACGTACGTACAAAAATATTAAAAAGGGAATGCAACACGAGGACTTCACCCATCCTAGTACTACTCTCGCCCAGCACGCTTACTTCGGAGTTCTGATGGGATCCGTGCTTAGTGCTGTATGATCGCATCCGACATGTTACCCCCGGCTTCATCCCTTATGCTTCCCACTCCCACGGTCCGCTGCAAAGACGGCTATACATTCTTACTACCATTACAACCGTCGCCTACTAATGGATAAAGCCCTATACTACTTACCTCTCTTCGCTCAACTACGAAGACGAGTTTACACTATTTCCACCCTCCCTCTATACCGCAGCAACAACGTATTTTACAACCCCTTTCACAACCGCGCTTTTCGCGCCCCAACTCTCCCTAGCCGCGTGACTAACGAGCTGCCAGCTAAAACATATCGCAAATGTCAAAAATATGATGACAGGCTTAATATATATCACGCACGTGCGTTCTGTTCCTCACGTACGTACATAAATAATTAAAAAGGGAATGCAACCCGAGGACTTCACCCATCCTAGTACTACTCTCGCCCAAGCACGCTTAACTTCGGAGTTCTGATGGGATCCGGTGCTTTAGTGCTGGTATGATCGCATCCGACATGTTACCCCCGGCTTCATCCCTTATGCTTCCCACTCCCACGTCCGCTGCAAAGACGGCTATACATTCTTACTACCATTACAACCGTCGCCTACTAATGGATAATGCCCTATACTACTTACTCTCTCGCTCACTACTACGAAGACGAGTTTACCACTATTCCACCCCTCCCTCTATACCGCAGCAACACGTATTTTACACCCCTTTCACAACGCGCTTTTCGCGCCCCAACTCTCCCTAGCCGCGTGACTAACGAGCTCCGAGCTAAAAACATATCGCAAATGTCAAAAAATATGATGACAGGCTTAATATATATCACGGCACGTGCCGTTCTGTTCCTCACGTACGTACAAAAAATAATTAAAAAGGAATGCAACACGAGGACTTCACCCATCCTAGTACTACTCTCGCCCAAAGCACGCTTAACTTCGGAGTTCTGATGGGATCCGGTGCTTTAGTGCCTGGTTATGGATCGCATCCGACATGTTACCCCCCCGTCTTCATCCCTTATGCTTCCCACTCCCACGTCCGCTGCAAAGACGCTATACATTCTTACTACCATTACAACCGTCGCCTACTAATGCGATAATGCCCTATACTACTTACTCTCTCGCTCAACTACGAGACGAGTTACACTATTTCCACCCTCCCTCTATACCGCAGCAACACGTACGTGTTGCTGCGGTATAGAGGGAGGGGTGGAAATAGTGGTAAACTCGTCTTCGTAGTTGAGCGAGAGAGTACGTAGTATAGGGCATTATCCATTAGTAGGCGACGGTTGTAATGGTAGTAAGAATGTATAGCCGTCTTTGCAGCGGACGTGGGAGTGGGAAGCATAAGGGATGAAGCCGGGGGTAACATGTCGGATGCGATCATACCAGCACTAAAGCACCGGATCCCATCAGAACTCCGAAGTTAAGCGTGCTTGGGCGAGAGTAGTACTAGGATGGGTGAAGTCCTCGTGTTGCATTCCCTTTTTAATTATTTTTGTACGTACGTGAGGAACAGAACGCACGTGCGTGATATATATTAAGCCTGTCATCATATTTTTGACATTTGCGATATGTTTTAGCTCGGAGCTCGTTAGTCACGCGGCTAGGGAGAGTTGGGGCCGCGAAAAGCGCGTTGTGAAAGGGGTGTAAAATACGTGTTGCTGCGGTATAGAGGGAGGGGTGGAAATAGTGGTAAACTCGTCTTCGTAGTTGAGCGAGAGAGTAAGTAGTATAGGGCATTATCCATTAGTAGGCGACGGTTGTAATGGTAGTAAGAATGTATAGCCGTCTTTGCAGCGGACGTGGGAGTGGGAAGCATAAGGGATGAAGCCGGGGGTAACATGTCGGATGCGATCATACCAGCACTAAAGCACCGATCCCATCAGAACTCCGAAGTTAAGCGTGCTTGGCGAGAGTAGTACTAGGATGGGTGAAGTCCTCGTGTTGCATTCCCTTTTTAATTATTTTGTACGTACGTGAGGAACAGAACGCACGTGCGTGATATATATTAAGCCTGTCATCATATTTTTGACATTTGCGATATGTTTTAGCTCGGAGCTCGTTAGTCACGCGGCTAGGAGAGTTGGGGCGCGAAAAGCGCGTTGTGAAAGGGGTGTAAAATACGTGTTGCTGCGGTATAGAGGGAGGGGTGGAAATAGTGGTAAACTCGTCTTCGTAGTTGAGCGAGAGAGTAAGTAGTATAGGGCATTATCCATTAGTAGGCGACGGTTGTAATGGTAGTAAGAATGTATAGCCGTCTTTGCAGCGGACGTGGGAGTGGGAAGCATAAGGGATGAAGCCGGGGGTAACATGTCGGATGCGATCATACCAGCACTAAAGCACCGGATCCCATCAGAACTCCGAAGTTAAGCGTGCTTGGGCGAGAGTAGTACTAGGATGGGTGAAGTCCTCGTGTTGCATCCCTTTTTAATTATTTTGTACGTACGTGAGGAACAGAACGCACGTGCGTGATATATATTAAGCCTGTCATCATATTTTTGACATTTGCGATATGTTTTAGCTCGGAGCTCGTTAGTCACGCGGCTAGGGAGAGTTGGGGGCGCGAAAAGCGCGTTGTGAAAGGGGTGTAAAATACGTGTTGCTGCGGTATAGAGGGAGGGGTGGAAATAGTGGTAAACTCGTCTTCGTAGTTGAGCGAGAGAGTAAGTAGTATAGGGCATTATCCATTAGTAGGCGACGGTTGTAATGGTAGTAAGAATGTATAGCCGTCTTTGCAGCGGACGTGGGAGTGGGAAGCATAAGGGATGAAGCCGGGGGTAACATGTCGGATGCGATCATACCAGCACTAAAGCACCGGATCCCATCAGAACTCGAAGTTAAGCGTGCTTGGGCGAGAGTAGTACTAGGATGGGTGAAGTCCTCGTGTTGCATTCCCTTTTTAATTATTTTTGTACGTACGTGAGGAACAGAACGCACGTGCGTGATATATATTAAGCCTGTCATCATATTTTGACATTTGCGATATGTTTTAGCTCGGAGCTCGTTAGTCACGCGGCTAGGGAGAGTTGGGGCGCGAAAAGCGCGTTGTGAAAGGGTGTAAAATACGTGTTGCTGCGGTATAGAGGGAGGGGTGGAAATAGTGGTAAACTCGTCTTCGTAGTTGAGCGAGAGAGTAAGTAGTATAGGGCATTATCCATTAGTAGGCGACGGTTGTAATGGTAGTAAGAATGTATAGCCGTCTTTGCAGCGGACGTGGGAGTGGGAAGCATAAGGGATGAAGCCGGGGGTAACATGTCGGATGCGATCATACCAGCACTAAAGCACCGGATCCCATCAGAACTCCGAAGTTAAGCGTGCTTGGGCGAGAGTAGTACTAGGATGGGTGAAGTCCTCGTGTTGCATTCCCTTTTTAATTATTTTTGTACGTACGTGAGGAACAGAACGCACGTGCGTGATATATATTAAGCCTGTCATCATATTTTTGACATTTGCGATATGTTTTAGCTCGGAGCTCGTTAGTCACGCGGCTAGGGAGAGTTGGGGCGCGAAAAGCGCGTTGTGAAAGGGGTGTAAAATACGTGTTGCTGCGGTATAGAGGGAGGGGTGGAAATAGTGGTAAACTCGTCTTCGTAGTTGAGCGAGAGAGTAAGTAGTATAGGGCATTATCCATTAGTAGGCGACGGTTGTAATGGTAGTAAGAATGTATAGCCGTCTTTGCAGCGGACGTGGGAGTGGGAAGCATAAGGGATGAAGCCGGGGGTAACATGTCGGATGCGATCATACCAGCACTAAAGCACCGGATCCCATCAGAACTCCGAAGTTAAGCGTGCTTGGGCGAGAGTAGTACTAGGATGGGTGAAGTCCTCGTGTTGCATTCCCTTTTTAATTATTTTTGTACGTACGTGAGGAACAGAACGCTCGTGCGTGATATATATTAAGCCTGTCATCATATTTTTGACATTTGCGATATGTTTTAGCTCGGAGCTCGTTAGTCACGCGGCTAGGGAGAGTTGGGGCGCGAAAAGCGCGTTGTGAAAGGGGTGTAAAATACGTGTTGCTGCGGTATAGAGGGAGGGGTGGAAATAGTGGTAAACTCGTCTTCGTAGTTGAGCGAGAGAGTAAGTAGTATAGGGCATTATCCATTAGTAGGCGACGGTTGTAATGGTAGTAAGAATGTATAGCCGTCTTTGCAGCGGACGTGGGAGTGGGAAGCATAAGGGATGAAGCCGGGGGTAACATGTCGGATGCGATCATACCAGCACTAAAAGCACCGGATCCCATCAGAACTCCGAAGTTAAGCGTGCTTGGCGAGAGTAGTACTAGGATGGGTGAAGTCCTCGTGTTGCATTCCCTTTTTAATTATTTTTGTACGTACGTGAGGAACAGAACGCACGTGCGTGATATATATTAAGCCTGTCATCATATTTTTGACATTTGCGATATGTTTTAGCTCGGAGCTCGTTAGTCACGCGGCTAGGGAGAGTTGGGGCGCGAAAAGCGCGTTGTGAAAGGGGTGTAAAATACGTGTTGCTGCGGTATAGAGGGAGGGGTGGAAATAGTGGTAAACTCGTCTTCGTAGTTGAGCGAGAGAGTAAGTAGTATAGGGCATTATCCATTAGTAGGCGACGGTTGTAATGGTAGTAAGAATGTATAGCCGTCTTTGCAGCGGACGTGGGAGTGGGAAGCATAAGGGATGAAGCCGGGGGTAACATGTCGGATGCGATCATACCAGCACTAAAGCACCGGATCCCATCAGAACTCCGAAGTTAAGCTGTGCTTGGGCGAGAGTAGTACTAGGATGGGTGAAGTCCTCGTGTTGCATTCCCTTTTTAATTATTTTTGTACGTACGTGAGGAACAGAACGCACGTGCGTGATATATATTAAGCCTGTCATCATATTTTTGACATTTGCGATATGTTTTAGCTCGGAGCTCGTTAGTCACGCGGCTAGGGAGAGTTGGGGCGCGAAAAGCGCGTTGTGAAAGGGGTGTAAAATACCGTGTTGCTGCGGTATAGAGGGAGGGGTGGAAATAGTGGTAAACTCGTCTTCGTAGTTGAGCGAGAGAGTAAGTAGTATAGGGCATTATCCATTAGTAGGCGACGGTTGTAATGGTAGTAAGAATTGTATAGCCGTCTTTGCAGCGGACGTGGGAGTGGGAAGCATAAGGGATGAAGCCGGGGGTAACATGTCGGATGCGATCATACCAGCACTAAAGCACCGGATCCCATCAGAACTCCGAAGTTAAGCGTGCTTGGGCGAGAGTAGTACTAGGATGGGTGAAGTCCTCGTGTTGCATTCCCTTTTTAATTATTTTTGTACGTACGTGAGGAACAGAACGCACGTGCGTGATATATATTAAGCCTGTCATCATATTTTTGACATTTGCGATATGTTTTAGCTCGGAGCTCGTTAGTCACGCGGCTAGGGAGAGTTGGGGCGCGAAAAGCGCGTTGTGAAAGGGGTGTAAAATACGTGTTGCTGCGGTATAGAGGGAGGGGTGGAAATAGTGGTAAACTCGTCTTCGTAGTTGAGCGAGAGAGTAAGTAGTATAGGGCATTATCCATTAGTAGGCGACGGTTGTAATGGTAGTAAGAATGTATAGCCGTCTTTGCAGCGGACGTGGGAGTGGAAGCATAAGGGATGAAGCCGGGGGTAACATGTCGGATGCGATCATACCAGCACTAAAGCACCGGATCCCATCAGAACTCCGAAGTTAAGCGTGCTTGGGCGAGAGTAGTACTAGGATGGGTGAAGTCCTCGTGTTGCATTCCTTTTTAATTATTTTTGTACGTACGTGAGGAACAGAACGCACGTGCGTGATATATATTAAGCCTGTCATCATATTTTTGACATTTGCGATATGTTTTAGCTCGGAGCTCGTTAGTCACGCGGCTAGGGAGAGTTGGGGCGCGAAAAGCGCGTTGTGAAAGGGGTGTAAAATACGTGTTGCTGCGGTATAGAGGGAGGGGTGGAAATAGTGGTAAACTCGTCTTCGTAGTTGAGCGAGAGAGTAAGTAGTATAGGGCATTATCCATTAGTAGGCGACGGTTGTAATGGTAGTAAGAATGTATAGCCGTCTTTGCAGCGGACGTGGGAGTGGGAAGCATAAGGGATGAAGCCGGGGGTAACATGTCGGATGCGATCATACCAGCACTAAAGCACCGGATCCCATCAGAACTCCGAAGTTAAGCGTGCTTGGGCGAGAGTAGTACTAGGATGGGTGAAGTCCTCGTGTTGCATTCCCTTTTTAATTATTTTTGTACGTACGTGAGGAACAGAACGCACGTGCGTGATATATATTAAGCCTGTCATCATATTTTTGACATTTGCGATATGTTTTAGCTCGGAGCTCGTTAGTCACGCGGCTAGGGAGAGTTGGGGCGCGAAAAGCGCGTTGTGAAAGGGGTGTAAAATACGTGTTTGCTGCGGTATAGAGGGAGGGGTGGAAATAGTGGTAAACTCGTCTTCGTAGTTGAGCGAGAGAGTAAGTAGTATAGGGCATTATCCATTAGTAGGCGACGGTTGTAATGGTAGTAAGAATGTATAGCCGTCTTTGCAGCGGACGTGGGAGTGGGAAGCATAAGGGATGAAGCCGGGGGTAACATGTCGGATGCGATCATACCAGCACTAAAGCACCGGATCCCATCAGAACTCCGAAGTTAAGCGTGCTTGGGCGAGAGTAGTACTAGGATGGGTGAAGTCCTCGTGTTGCATTCCCTTTTTAATTATTTTTGTACGTACGTGAGGAACAGAACGCACGTGCGTGATATATATTAAGCCTGTCATCATATTTTTGACATTTGCGATATGTTTTAGCTCGGAGCTCGTTAGTCACGCGGCTAGGAGAGTTGGGGCGCGAAAAGCGCGTTGTGAAAGGGTGTAAAATACGTGTTGCTGCGGTATAGAGGGGAGGGGTGGAAATAGTGGTAAACTCGTCTTCGTAGTTGAGCGAGAGAGTAAGTAGTATAGGGCATTATCCATTAGTAGGCGACGGTTGTAATGGTAGTAAGAATGTATAGCCGTCTTTGCAGCGGACGTGGGAGTGGGAAGCATAAGGGATGAAGCCGGGGGTAACATGTCGGATGCGATCATACCAGCACTAAAGCACCGGATCCCATCAGAACTCCGAAGTTAAGCGTGCTTGGGCGAGAGTAGTACTAGGATGGGTGAAGTCCTCGTGTTGCATTCCCTTTTTAATTATTTTTGTACGTACGTGAGGAACAGAACGCACGTGCGTGATATATATTAAGCCTGTCATCATATTTTTGACATTTGCGATATGTTTTAGCTCGGAGCTCGTTAGTCACGCGGCTAGGAGAGTTGGGGCGCGAAAAGCGCGTTGTGAAAGGGGTGTAAAATACGTGTTGCTGCGGTATAGAGGGAGGGGTGGAAATAGTGGTAAACTCGTCTTCGTAGTTGAGCGAGAGAGTAAGTAGTATAGGGCATTATCCATTAGTAGGCGACGGTTGTAATGGTAGTAAGAATGTATAGCCGTCTTTGCAGCGGACGTGGGAGTGGGAAGCATAAGGGATGAGCCGGGGGGTAACATGTCGGATGCGATCATACCAGCACTAAAGCACCGGATCCCATCAGAACTCCGAAGTTAAGCGTGCTTGGGCGAGAGTAGTACTAGGATGGGTGAAGTCCTCGTGTTGCATTCCCTTTTTAATTATTTTTGTACGTACGTGAGGAACAGAACGCACGTGCGTGATATATATTAAGCCTGTCATCATATTTTTGACATTTGCGATATGTTTTAGCTCGGAGCTCGTTAGTCACGCGGCTAGGGAGAGTTGGGGCGCGAAAAGCGCGTTGTGAAAGGGGTGTAAAATACGTGTTGCTGCGGTATAGAGGGAGGGGTGGAAATAGTGGTAAACTCGTCTTCGTAGTTGAGCGAGAGAGTAAGTAGTATAGGGCATTATCCATTAGTAGGCGACGGTTGTAATGGTAGTAAGAATGTATAGCCGTCTTTGCAGCGGACGTGGGAGTGTGGAAGCATAAGGGATGAAGCCGGGGGTAACATGTCGGATGCGATCATACCAGCACTAAAGCACCGGATCCCATCAGAACTCCGAAGTTAAGCGTGCTTGGGCGAGAGTAGTACTAGGATGGGTGAAGTCCTCGTGTTGCATTCCCTTTTTAATTATTTTTGTACGTACGTGAGGAACAGAACGCACGTGCGTGATATATATTAAGCCTGTCATCATATTTTTGACATTTGCGATATGTTTTAGCTCGGAGCTCGTTAGTCACGCGGCTAGGGAGAGTTGGGGCGCGAAAAGCGCGTTGTGAAAGGGGTGTAAAATACGTGTTGCTGCGGTATAGAGGGAGGGGTGGAAATAGTGGTAAACTCGTCTTCGTAGTTGAGCGAGAGAGTAAGTAGTATAGGGCATTATCCATTAGTAGGCGACGGTTGTAATGGTAGTAAGAATGTATAGCCGTCTTTGCAGCGGACGTGGGAGTGGGAAGCATAAGGGATGAAGCCGGGGGTAACATGTCGGATGCGATCATACCAGCACTAAAGCACCGGATCCCATCAGAACTCCGAAGTTAAGCGTGCTTGGGCGAGAGTAGTACTAGGATGGGTGAAGTCCTCGTGTTGCATTCCCTTTTTAATTATTTTTGTACGTACGTGAGGAACAGAACGCACGTGCGTGATATATATTAAGCCTGTCATCATATTTTTGACATTTGCGATATGTTTTAGCTCGGAGCTCGTTAGTCACGCGGCTAGGGAGAGTTGGGGCGCGAAAAGCGCGTTGTGAAAGGGGTGTAAAATACGTGTTGCTGCGGTATAGAGGGAGGGGTGGAAATAGTGGTAAACTCGTCTTCGTAGTTGAGCGAGAGAGTAAGTAGTATAGGGCATTATCCATTAGTAGGCGACGGTTGTAATGGTAGTAAGAATGTATAGCCGTCTTTGCAGCGGACGTGGGAGTGGGAAGCATAAGGGATGAAGCCGGGGGTAACATGTCGGATGCGATCATACCAGCACTAAAGCACCGGATCCCATCAGAACTCCGAAGTTAAGCGTGCTTGGGCGAGAGTAGTACTAGGATGGGTGAAGTCCTCGTGTTGCATTCCCTTTTTAATTATTTTTGTACGTACGTGAGGAACAGAACGCACGTGCGTGATATATATTAAGCCTGTCATCATATTTTTGACATTTGCGATATGTTTTAGCTCGGAGCTCGTTAGTCACGCGGCTAGGGAGAGTTGGGGCGCGAAAAGCGCGTTGTGAAAGGGGTGTAAAATACGTGTTGCTGCGGTATAGAGGGAGGGGTGGAAATAGTGGTAAACTCGTCTTCGTAGTTGAGCGAGAGAGTAAGTAGTATAGGGCATTATCCATTAGTAGGCGACGGTTGTAATGGTAGTAAGAATGTATAGCCGTCTTTGCAGCGGACGTGGGAGTGGGAAGCATAAGGGATGAAGCCGGGGGTAACATGTCGGATGCGATCATACCAGCACTAAAGCACCGGATCCCATCAGAACTCCGAAGTTAAGCGTGCTTGGGCGAGAGTAGTACTAGGATGGGTGAAGTCCTCGTGTTGCATTCCCTTTTTAATTATTTTTGTACGTACGTGAGGAACAGAACGCACGTGCGTGATATATATTAAGCCTGTCATCATATTTTTGACATTTGCGATATGTTTAGCTCGGAGCTCGTTAGTCACGCGGCTAGGGAGAGTTGGGGCGCGAAAAGCGCGTTGTGAAAGGGGTGTAAAATACGTGTTGCTGCGGTATAGAGGGAGGGGTGGAAATAGTGGTAAACTCGTCTTCGTAGTTGAGCGAGAGAGTAAGTAGTATAGGGCATTATCCATTAGTAGGCGACGGTTGTAATGGTAGTAAGAATGTATAGCCGTCTTTGCAGCGGACGTGGGAGTGGGAAGCATAAGGGATGAAGCCGGGGGTAACATGTCGGATGCGATCATACCAGCACTAAAGCACCGGATCCCATCAGAACTCCGAAGTTAAGCGTGCTTGGGCGAGAGTAGTACTAGGATGGGTGAAGTCCTCGTGTTGCATTCCCTTTTTAATTATTTTTGTACGTACGTGAGGAACAGAACGCACGTGCGTGATATATATTAAGCCTGTCATCATATTTTTGACATTTGCGATATGTTTTAGCTCGGAGCTCGTTAGTCACGCGGCTAGGGAGAGTTGGGGCGCGAAAAGCGCGTTGTGAAAGGGGTGTAAAATACGTGTTGCTGCGGTATAGAGGGAGGGGTGGAAATAGTGGTAAACTCGTCTTCGTAGTTGAGCGAGAGAGTAAGTAGTATAGGGCATTATCCATTAGTAGGCGACGGTTGTAATGGTAGTAAGAATGTATAGCCGTCTTTGCAGCGGACGTGGGAGTGGGAAGCATAAGGGATGAAGCCGGGGGTAACATGTCGGATGCGATCATACAGCACTAAAGCACCGGATCCCATCAGAACTCCGAAGTTAAGCGTGCTTGGGCGAGAGTAGTACTAGGATGGGTGAAGTCCTCGTGTTGCATTCCCTTTTTAATTATTTTTGTACGTACGTGAGGAACAGAACGCACGTGCGTGATATATATTAAGCCTGTCATCATATTTTTGACATTTGCGATATGTTTTAGCTCGGAGCTCGTTAGTCACGCGGCTAGGGAGAGTTGGGGCGCGAAAAGCGCGTTGTGAAAGGGGTGTAAAATTACGTGCTGCGGTATAGAGGGAGGGGTGGAAATAGTGGTAAACTCGTCTTCGTAGTTGAGCGAGAGAGTAAGTAGTATAGGGCATTATCCATTAGTAGGCGACGGTTGTAATGGTAGTAAGAATGTATAGCCGTCTTTGCAGCGGACGTGGGAGTGGGAAGCATAAGGGATGAAGCCGGGGGTAACATGTCGGATGCGATCATACCAGCACTAAAGCACCGGATCCCATCAGAACTCCGAAGTTAAGCGTGCTTGGGCGAGAGTAGTACTAGGATGGGGTGAAGTCCTCGTGTTGCATTCCCTTTTTAATTATTTTTGTACGTACGTGAGGAACAGAACGCACGTGCGTGATATATATTAAGCCTGTCATCATATTTTTGACATTTGCGATATGTTTTAGCTCGGAGCTCGTTAGTCACGCGGCTAGGGAGAGTTGGGGCGCGAAAAGCGCGTTGTGAAAGGGGTGTAAAATACGTGTTGCTGCGGTATAGAGGGAGGGGTGGAAATAGTGGTAAACTCGTCTTCGTAGTTGAGCGAGAGAGTAAGTAGTATAGGGCATTATCCATTAGTAGGCGACGGTTGTAATGGTAGTAAGAATGTATAGCCGTCTTTGCAGCGGACGTGGGAGTGGGAAGCATAAGGGATGAAGCCGGGGGTAACATGTCGGATGCGATCATACCAGCACTAAAGCACCGGATCCCATCAGAACTCCGAAGTTAAGCGTGCTTGGGCGAGAGTAGTACTAGGATGGGTGACCTCCTGGGAAGTCCTCGTGTTGCATTCCCTTTTTAATTATTTTTGTACGTACGTGAGGAACAGAACGCACGTGCGTGATATATATTAAGCCTGCCATCATATTTTGACATTTGCGATATGTTTTAGCTCGGAGCTCGTTAGTCACGCGGCTAGGGAGAGTTGGGGCGCGAAAAGCGCGTTGTGAAAGGGGTGTAAAATACGTGTTGCTGCGGTATAGAGGGAGGGGTGGAAATAGTGGTAAACTCGTCTTCGTAGTTGAGCGAGAGAGTAAGTAGTATAGGGCATTATCCATTAGTAGGCGACGGTTGTAATGGTAGTAAGAATGTATAGCCGTCTTTGCAGCGGACGTGGGAGTGGGAAGCATAAGGGATGAAGCCGGGGGTAACATGTCGGATGCGATCATACCAGCACTAAAGCACCGGATCCCATCAGAACTCCGAAGTTAAGCGTGCTTGGGCGAGAGTAGTACTAGGATGGGTGACCTCCTGGGAAGTCCTCGTGTTGCATTCCCTTTTTAATTATTTTTGTACGTACGTGAGGAACAGAACGCACGTGCGTGATATATATTAAGCCTGCCATCATATTTTTGACATTTGCGATATGTTTTAGCTCGGAGCTCGTTAGTCACGCGGCTAGGGAGAGTTGGGGCGCGAAAAGCGCGTTGTGAAAGGGGTGTAAAATACGTGTTGCTGCGGTATAGAGGGAGGGGTGGAAATAGTGGTAAACTCGTCTTCGTAGTTGAGCGAGAGAGTAAGTAGTATAGGGCATTATCCATTAGTAGGCGACGGTTGTAATGGTAGTAAGAATGTATAGCGTCTTTGCAGCGGACGTGGAGTGGGAAGCATAAGGGATGAAGCCGGGGGTAACATGTCGGATGCGATCATACCAGCACTAAAGCACCGGATCCCATCAGAACTCCGAAGTTAAGCGTGCTTGGGCGAGAGTAGTACTAGGATGGGTGACCTCCTGGAAGTCCTCGTGTTGCATTCCCTTTTTAATTATTTTTGTACGTACGTGAGGAACAGAACGCACGTGCGTGATATATATTAAGCCTGCCATCATATTTTTGACATTTGCGATATGTTTTAGCTCGGAGCTCGTTAGTCACGCGGCTAGGGAGAGTTGGGGCGCGAAAAGCGCGTTGTGAAAGGGGTGTAAAATACGTGTTGCTGCGGTATAGAGGGAGGGGTGGAAATAGTGGTAAACTCGTCTTCGTAGTTGAGCGAGAGAGTAAGTAGTATAGGGCATTATCCATTAGTAGGCGACGGTTGTAATGGTAGTAAGAATGTATAGCCGTCTTGCAGCGACGTGGGAGTGGGAAGCATAAGGGATGAAGCCGGGGTAACATGTCGGATGCGATCATACCAGCACTAAAGCACCGGATCCCATCAGAACTCCGAAGTTAAGCGTGCTTGGGCGAGAGTAGTACTAGGATGGGTGACCTCCTGGGAAGTCCTCGTGTTGCATTCCCTTTTTAATTATTTTTGTACGTACGTGAGGAACAGAACGCACGTGCGTGATATATATTAAGCCTGCCATCATATTTTTGACATTTGCGATATGTTTTAGCTCGGAGCTCGTTAGTCACGCGGCTAGGGAGAGTTGGGGCGCGAAAAGCGCGTTGTGAAAGGGGTGTAAAATACGTGTTGCTGCGGTATAGAGGGAGGGTGGAAATAGTGTAAACTCGTCTTCGTAGTTGAGCGAGAGAGAGTAAGTAGTATAGGGCATTATCCATTAGTAGGCGACGGTTGTAATGGTAGTAAGAATGTATAGCCGTCTTTGCAGCGGACGTGGGAGTGGGAAGCATAAGGGATGAAGCCGGGGGTAACATGTCGGATGCGATCATACCAGCACTAAAGCACCGGATCCATCAGAACTCCGAAGTTAAGCGTGCTTGGGCGAGAGTAGTACTAGGATGGGTGACCTCCTGGGAAGTCCTCGTGTTGCATTCCCTTTTTAATTATTTTTGTACGTACGTGAGGAACAGAACGCACGTGCGTGATATATATTAAGCCTGCCATCATATTTTTGACATTTGCGATATGTTTTAGCTCGGAGCTCGTTAGTCACGCGGCTAGGGAGAGTTGGGGCGCGAAAAGCGCGTTGTGAAAGGGGTGTAAAATACGTGTTGCTGCGGTATAGAGGGAGGGGTGGAAATAGTGTAAACTCGTCTTCGTAGTTGAGCGAGAGAGTAAGTAGTATAGGGCATTATCCATTAGTAGGCGACGGTTGTAATGGTAGTAAGAATGTATAGCCGTCTTTGCAGCGGACGTGGGAGTGGGAAGCATAAGGGATGAAGCCGGGGGTAACATGTCGGATGCGATCATACCAGCACTAAAGCACCGGATCCCATCAGAACTCCGAAGTTAAGCGTGCTTGGGCGAGAGTAGTACTAGGATGGGTGACCTCCTGGGAAGTCCTCGTGTTGCATTCCCTTTTAATTATTTTTGTACGTACGTGAGGAACAGAACGCACGTGCGTGATATATATTAAGCCTGCCATCATATTTTTGACATTTGCGATATGTTTTAGCTCGGAGCTCGTTAGTCACGCGGCTAGGGGAGAGTTGGGGCGCGAAAAGCGCGTTGTGAAAGGGGTGTAAAATACGTGTTGCTGCGGTATAGAGGGAGGGGTGGAAATAGTGGTAAACTCGTCTTCGTAGTTGAGCGAGAGAGTAAGTAGTATAGGGGCATTATCCATTAGTAGGCGACGGTTGTAATGGTAGTAAGAATGTATAGCCGTCTTTGCAGCGGACGTGGGAGTGGGAAGCATAAGGGATGAAGCCGGGGTAACATGTCGGATGCGATCATACCAGCACTAAAGCACCGGATCCCATCAGAACTCCGAAGTTAAGCGTGCTTGGGCGAGAGTAGTACTAGGATGGGTGACCTCCTGGGAAGTCCTCGTGTTGCATTCCCTTTTTAATTATTTTTGTACGTACGTGAGGAACAGAACGCACGTGCGTGATATATATTAAGCCTGCCATCATATTTTTGACATTTGCGATATGTTTTAGCTCGGAGCTCGTTAGTCACGCGGCTAGGGAGAGTTGGGGCGCGAAAAGCGCGTTGTGAAAGGGGTGTAAAATACGTGTTGCTGCGGTATAGAGGAGGGGTGGAAATAGTGGTAAACTCGTCTTCGTAGTTGAGCGAGAGAGTAAGTAGTATAGGGCATTATCCATTAGTAGGCGACGGTTGTAATGGTAGTAAGAATGTATAGCCGTCTTTGCAGCGGACGTGGGAGTGGGAAGCATAAGGGATGAAGCCGGGGGTAACATGTCGGATGCGATCATACCAGCACTAAAGCACCGGATCCCATCAGAACTCCGAAGTTAAGCGTGCTTGGGCGAGAGTAGTACTAGGATGGGTGACCTCCTGGGAAGTCCTCGTGTTGCATTCCCTTTTTAATTATTTTTGTACGTACGTGAGGAACAGAACGCACGTGCGTGATATATATTAAGCCTGCCATCATATTTTGACATTTGCGATATGTTTTAGCTCGGAGCTCGTTAGTCACGCGGCTAGGGAGAGTTGGGGCGCGAAAAGCGCGTTGTGAAAGGGGTGTAAAATACGTGTTGCTGCGTATAGAGGGAGGGTGGAAATAGTGGTAAACTCGTCTTCGTAGTTGAGCGAGAGAGTAAGTAGTATAGGGGCATTATCCATTAGTAGGCGACGGTTGTAATGGTAGTAAGAATGTATAGCCGTCTTTGCAGCGGACGTGGGAGTGGGAAGCATAAGGGATGAAGCCGGGGGTAACATGTCGGATGCGATCATACCAGCACTAAAGCACCGGATCCCATCAGAACTCCGAAGTTAAGCGTGCTTGGGCGAGAGTAGTACTAGGATGGGTGACCTCCTGGGAAGTCCTCGTGTTGCATTCCCTTTTTAATTATTTTTGTACGTACGTGAGGAACAGAACGCACGTGCGTGATATATATTAAGCCTGCCATCATATTTTTGACATTTGCGATATGTTTTAGCTCGGAGCTCGTTAGTCACGCGGCTAGGGAGAGTTGGGGCGCGAAAAGCGCGTTGTGAAAGGGGTGTAAAATACGTGTTGCTGCGGTATAGAGGGAGGGGTGGAAATAGTGGTAAACTCGTCTTCGTAGTTGAGCGAGAGAGTAAGTAGTATAGGGCATTATCCATTAGTAGGCGACGGTTGTAATGGTAGTAAGAATGTATAGCCGTCTTTGCAGCGGACGTGGGAGTGGAAGCATAAGGGATGAAGCCGGGGGTAACATGTCGGATGCGATCATACCAGCACTAAAGCACCGGATCCCATCAGAACTCCGAAGTTAAGCGTGCTTGGGCGAGAGTAGTACTAGGATGGGTGACCTCCTGGGAAGTCCTCGTGTTGCATTCCCTTTTTAATTATTTTTGTACGTACGTGAGGAACAGAACGCACGTGCGTGATATATATTAAGCCTGCATCATATTTTTGACATTTGCGATATGTTTTAGCTCGGAGCTCGTTAGTCACGCGGCTAGGGAGAGTTGGGGCGCGAAAAGCGCGTTGTGAAAGGGGTGTAAAATACGTGTTGCTGCGGTATAGAGGGAGGGGTGAAATAGTGGTAAACTCGTCTTCGTAGTTGAGCGAGAGAGTAAGTAGTATAGGGCATTATCCATTAGTAGGCGACGGTTGTAATGGTAGTAAGAATGTATAGCCGTCTTTGCAGCGGACGTGGGAGTGGGAAGCATAAGGGATGAAGCCGGGGGTAACATGTCGGATGCGATCATACCAGCACTTAAAGCACCGGATCCATCAGAACTCCGAAGTTAAGCGTGCTTGGGCGAGAGTAGTACTAGGATGGGTGACCTCCTGGGAAGTCCTCGTGTTGCATTCCCTTTTAATTATTTTTGTACGTACGTGAGGAACAGAACGCACGTGCGTGATATATATTAAGCCTGCCATCATATTTTTGACATTTGCGATATGTTTTAGCTCGGAGCTCGTTAGTCACGCGGCTAGGGAGAGTTGGGGCCGCGAAAAGCGCGTTGTGAAAGGGGTGTAAAATACGTGTTGCTGCGGTATAGAGGGAGGGGTGGAAATAGTGGTAAACTCGTCTTCGTAGTTGAGCGAGAGAGTAAGTAGTATAGGGCATTATCCATTAGTAGGCGACGGTTGTAATGGTAGTAAGAATGTATAGCCGTCTTTGCAGCGGACGTGGGAGTGGGAAGCATAAGGGATGAAGCCGGGGGTAACATGTCGGATGCGATCATACCAGCACTAAAGCACCGGATCCCATCAGAACTCCGAAGTTAAGCGTGCTTGGGCGAGAGTAGTACTAGGATGGGTGACCTCCTGGGAAGTCCTCGTGTTGCATTCCCTTTTTAATTATTTTTGTACGTACGTGAGGAACAGAACGCACGTGCGTGATATATATTAAGCCTGCCATCATATTTTTGACATTTGCGATATGTTTTAGCTCGGAGC
The DNA here is from genome assembly GCF_056163025.1 of Triticum urartu. Lineage (NCBI taxonomy): Eukaryota > Viridiplantae > Streptophyta > Magnoliopsida > Poales > Poaceae > Triticum > Triticum urartu. Next base: position 1,878,559 of record NW_028259461.1, on the reverse strand, counting down.
TCGTTAGTCACGCGGCTAGGGAGAGTTGGGGCGCGAAAAGCGCGTTGTGAAAGGGGTGTAAAATACGTGTTGCTGCGGTATAGAGGGAGGGGTGGAAATAGTGGTAAACTCGTCTTCGTAGTTGAGCGAGAGAGTAAGTAGTATAGGGCATTATCCATTAGTAGGCGACGGTTGTAATGGTAGTAAGAATGTATAGCCGTCTTTGCAGCGGACGTGGGAGTGGAAGCATAAGGGATGAAGCCGGGGGTAACATGTCGGATGCGATCATACCAGCACTAAAGCACCGGATCCCATCAGAACTCCGAAGTTAAGCGTGCTTGGGCGAGAGTAGTACTAGGATGGTGACCTCCTGGAAGTCCTCGTGTTGCATTCCCTTTTTAATTATTTTTGTACGTACGTGAGGAACAGAACGCACGTGCGTGATATATATTAAGCCTGCCATCATATTTTTGACATTTGCGATATGTTTTAGCTCGGAGCTCGTTAGTCACGCGGCTAGGGAGAGTTGGGGGCGCGAAAAGCGCGTTGTGAAAGGGTGTAAAATACGTGTTGCTGCGGTATAGAGGGAGGGGTGGAAATAGTGGTAAACTCGTCTTCGTAGTTGAGCGAGAGAGTAAGTAGTATAGGGCATTATCCATTAGTAGGCGACGGTTGTAATGGTAGTAAGAATGTATAGCCGTCTTTGCAGCGGACGTGGAGTGGGAAGCATAAGGGATGAAGCCGGGGGTAACATGTCGGATGCGATCATACCAGCACTAAAGCACCGGATCCCATCAGAACTCCGAAGTTAAGCGTGCTTGGGCGAGAGTAGTACTAGGATGGGTGAAGTCCTCGTGTTGCATTCCCTTTTTAATTATTTTTGTACGTACGTGAGGAACAGAACGCACGTGCGTGATATATATTAAGCCTGCCATCATATTTTTGACATTTGCGATATGTTTTAGCTCGGAGCTCGTTAGTCACGCGGCTAGGGAGAGTTGGGGCGCGAAAAGCGCGTTGTGAAAGGGGTGTAAAATACGTGTTGCTGCGGTATAGAGGGAGGGGTGGAAATAGTGGTAAACTCGTCTTCGTAGTTGAGCGAGAGAGTAAGTAGTATAGGGCATTATCCATTAGTAGGCGACGGTTGTAATGGTAGTAAGAATGTATAGCCGTCTTTGCAGCGGACGTGGGAGTGGGAAGCATAAGGGATGAAGCCGGGGGGTAACATGTCGGATGCGATCATACCAGCACTAAAGCACCGGATCCCATCAGAACTCCGAAGTTAAGCGTGCTTGGGCGAGAGTAGTACTAGGATGGGTGACCTCCTGGGAAGTCCTCGTGTTGCATTCCCTTTTTAATTATTTTTGTACGTACGTGAGGAACAGACGCACGTGCGTGATATATATTAAGCCTGTCATCATATTTTTGACATTTGCGATATGTTTTAGCTCGGAGCTCGTTAGTCACGCGGCTAGGGAGAGTGGTTGGGGCGCGAAAAGCGCGTTGTGAAAGGGGTGTAAAATACGTGTTGCTGCGGTATAGAGGGAGGGGGTGGAAATAGTGGTAAACTCGTCTTCGTAGTTGAGCGAGAGAGTAAGTAGTATAGGGCATTATCCATTAGTAGGCGACGGTTGTAATGGTAGTAAGAATGTATAGCCGTCTTTGCAGCGGACGTGGGAGTGGGAAGCATAAGGGATGAAGCCGGGGGGTAACATGTCGGATGCGATCATACCAGCACTAAAGCACCGGATCCCATCAGAACTCCGAAGTTAAGCGTGCTTGGGCGAGAGTAGTACTAGGATGGTGACCTCTGGAAGTCCTCGTGTTGCATTCCCTTTTTAATTATTTTTGTACGTACGTGAGGAACAGAACGCACGTGCGTGATATATATTAAGCCTGTCATCATATTTTTGACATTTGCGATATGTTTTAGCTCGGAGCTCGTTAGTCACGCGGCTAGGGAGAGTTGGGGCGCGAAAAGCGCGTTGTGAAAGGGGTGTAAAATACGTGTTGCTGCGGTATAGAGGGAGGGGTGGAAATAGTGGTAAACTCGTCTTCGTAGTTGAGCGAGAGAGTAAGTAGTATAGGGCATTATCCATTAGTAGGCGACGGTTGTAATGGTAGTAAGAATGTATAGCCGTCTTTGCAGCGGACGTGGGAGTGGGAAGCATAAGGGATGAAGCCGGGGGTAACATGTCGGATGCGATCATACCAGCACTAAAGCACCGGATCCCATCAGAACTCCGAAGTTAAGCGTGCTTGGGCGAGAGTAGTACTAGGATGGGTGAAGTCCTCGTGTTGCATTCCCTTTTTAATTATTTTTGTACGTACGTGAGGAACAGAACGCACGTGCGTGATATATATTAAGCCTGCCATCATATTTTTGACATTTGCGATATGTTTTAGCTCGGAGCTCGTTAGTCACGCGGCTAGGGAGAGTTGGGGCGCGAAAAGCGCGTTGTGAAAGGGGTGTAAAATACGTGTTGCTGCGGTATAGAGGGAGGGGTGGAAATAGTGGTAAACTCGTCTTCGTAGTTGAGCGAGAGAGTAAGTAGTATAGGGCATTATCCATTAGTAGGCGACGGTTGTAATGGTAGTAAGAATGTATAGCCGTCTTTGCAGCGGACGTGGGAGTGGGAAGCATAAGGGATGAAGCCGGGGGTAACATGTCGGATGCGATCATACCAGCACTAAAGCACCGGATCCCATCAGAACTCCGAAGTTAAGCGTGCTTGGGCGAGAGTAGTACTAGGATGGGTGAAGTCCTCGTGTTGCATTCCCTTTTTAATTATTTTGTACGTACGTGAGGAACAGAACGCACGTGCGTGATATATATTAAGCCTGTCATCATATTTTTGACATTTGCGATATGTTTTAGCTCGGAGCTCGTTAGTCACGCGCTAGGGAGAGTTGGGGCGCGAAAAGCGCATTGTGAAAGGGGGTGTAAAATACGTGTTGCTGCGGTATAGAGGGAGGGGTGGAAATAGTGGTTAAACTCGTCTTCGGTAGTTGAGCGAGAGAGTTAAGTAGTATAGGGCATTATCCATTAGTAGGCGACGGTTGTAATGGTAGTAAGAATGTATAGCCGTCTTTGCAGCGGACGTGGGAGTGGGAAGCATAAGGGATGAAGCCGGGGTAACATGTCGGATGCGATCATACCAGCACTAAAGCACCGGATCCCATCAGAACTCCGAAGTTAAGCGTGCTTGGGCGAGAGTAGTACTAGGATGGGTGAAGTCCTCGTGTTGCATTCCTTTTTAATT
>NW_028259461.1:1856664-1871664 GCF_056163025.1 Triticum urartu | reverse complement strand
TCTACTAGACGCCGTAGAGAATTGAGAATTTTCATGTCTTTCAATTCTCGTACTCGTAATTGGAAAGTTATGGAAGGAGACCCATCATTTTGCAATGAAAACAACATATAAAACTCTGGACAATTTCGAAATCAGGCCAAGCGTCTTAATACATATGCAAAAAAATTCATTATTGGCCCACCATTGATTAGAAGATTTAGCTTGTATGAATCGCTATTGGTTTGATACGAATAATGACAATCGTTTCAGTATGTTAAGGATACAGATGTATCCACAATTCATTTAGAGTTACTTAATAGTCTATTTCTTATACCATATCTCTATCCCGTGAAATTCTCGAGCCAAAAGATGGATGCATATGCTGTGTTTCATTTTGCTAAATGATATCAATTAAATGGTGTATCAATTCCATAAATTGCATATAGCAATAAATAAATCAGCAAAATTCTTTCTAATATTTTAGATAGAAGAAACATTTCTTCTATCTAAAATATTAGAAAGAATGTACCCTTCTATCCAAATCCAATTTGCATCGATAAAATAAATCCAAATTCCAGTAGTAGATGAATAATTGCAAATTTGTGTGTGTACGAGATTAGAATAACTTCAAAATAACTGACATAATTTTGTATTTTTCCTGATCAGAAAAATACATGAAAAAGAAAGGAGGTAGAAAAATTTTTGGATTTATGGTTAAAGAAGAAAAAGAAGAAAACAGGGGTTCTGTTGAATTTCAAGTATTCAGTTTCACCAATAAGATACGGAGACTTGCTTCACATTTGGAATTACACAAAAAAGATTTTTCATCGGAAAGAGGTCTACGAAGACTTTTGGGAAAACGTCGACGTTTGCTGGCTTATTTGGCAAAGAAAAATAGAGTACGTTATAAGAAATTAATCGGTCAGTTGAATATTCGGGAGCAGTAATTTAATCGTTCAAATTTTTTTCTTGTTTTATTATTTTTTTAGTAGTCTTATAGTAGTCTTAGATTTTTCATTTTGATGAGCCTCGCTTTGAGGAATTCATGGAATAATCCATTTTCATGGAATAATGAATTAAGGAAGAAAGGATATGAGTCTACCGCTTACAAGAAAAGATCTCATGATAGTCAATATGGGCCCTCAACACCCATCAATGCATGGTGTTCTTCGACTGATCGTTACTCTCGATGGTGAGGATGTTATTGATTGTGAACCCATATTAGGGTATTTACACAGAGGAATGGAAAAAATCGCGGAAAACCGAACTATTATACAATACTTACCTTATGTAACAAGGATATAGAGAGATTGTAGAAAGGGGATAGGATAGTTATTTTTGCAAGAGACTTGTTGTAAATTCCTTAACTTAAGAAAGAAAAAAGAATAAAAACACAGATACATAACATAAAAAAAAGAATAAATAAGACGAGATTCGACCTCCCCCTACATATTTAATTTCCTCTCCTATACAAAAACTAGCAAGACCCACTCCATTGGTAATTCCATCAATAACACCCTTATCAAAAAACTCCGTGAGTTCGGTTAACCCTCTTATACCGAGGGTAAAGACCCTAGTATAGAAAATATCTATATAACCACGATTATATGACCAACTGTATATATTTTTTTTTACTTGATCTAAAAATTCTTTTTTAGGATTTCCTTTGTAAAAAGAGTTTATTAAATCCAAATTCTGAAAAAAAGAATAAGCGGATCCATAGAAGATATATGCTATGAATAAACCAAAGATAGCTAGACTTACAGAAGAAATTGCATTAGTAATAAATTCATATGAATTTACAAAAGAATTAGAACTTTCCTGGGTAAAGTTTATTGAGGGAGTTAACCACTTTGATAATATGGTTAACTCTGCTATTCCATTACCAATTCCTCCATTATCAAAAGAGATTCCTATGAATCCAATGAACAAAGTGAAAAGTAGTAATATAAGAAGAGGAAATAACATAGTATTTCCCGTTTCATGCGGATAGGCAAAAGTTTTTTTAGCCCCAAAAGACGTAGTAAAGGATCCTATCCTATTTCTTGTATTACCTTGAATTTTTGGTATATTTTGTGAAAAAAAAGAAACTCCACTCTTCGTTGTTGATAAAACGAAATCCCTATTCACTCCTTTGGGTATCCTTTTTCCCCATAAGGATATTGAATACAAGGAACTCTCTTTAGTGCTACTGTAATTTTGAAAATGAACACGCAAATACCCATCAAATGTAAGTAAATATATCCGAAACATATAAAAGGCAGTTAATCCTGCAGTAAAGGAGGCTATTATTCCAAAAAAGGGCGAATACAACCAACTATTACTAAGGATTTCATCTTTGGACCAGAAGCAAGCAAGAGGTGGAATACCACAAAGAGAAAGTGTACCCCATAAAAAAGTAGTTCTTGTGATTGGAATGTATTTTCTTAAACCGCCCATAAGAACCATATTTTGACTTTTATCTGGTGAATATCCAACAAGAGGTTCCATTGAATGAATAACGGATCCGGATCCCAAGAACAATAAAGCTTTTGAATAAGCATGAGTGATCAAATGGAATAAAGCAGCTTGATAAGAACCTATACCTAGAGCTAACATCATATAACCCAATTGAGACATTGTAGAATAGGCTAAGCTTCTTTTAATATCTCTCTGAGCAAGAGCTAAAGTAGCTCCTAAGAATAGTGTTATTGTACCTACTAAAGAAATAAAACTCATTATCAAAGGTAAAGATATGAAAAGAGGAAGAAGTCGAGCTAGAAGAAAAATTCCCGCAGCAACCATAGTTGCTGCGTGTATAAGAGCCGAAATAGGAGTGGGCCCTTCCATAGCATCGGGTAACCATACGTGAAGAGGGAATTGTGCGGATTTCGCAACTGCACCAAGGAATAATAAAAAAGCACACAAAGTAGTAAGTAAAGAGTTAATTCCATTATTAGGAATCCAGTTATTAGCTATTTTGAACAAATCCCTAAACTCTAAACTACCTGTTATCCAAAAAAAACCTAAAATTCCTAATAATAGACCAAAATCCCCTACACGATTAGTTACAAAAGCTTTTTGACAAGCACTCGCTGCGATTGGTCGTGTAAACCAAAAGCCTATCAATAAATAAGAACACATTCCCACGAGTTCCCAAAAAAAATAAATTTGTATCAAATTGGAGCTAGTAACCAATCCCAACATGGAAGTATTGAAAAAACTTATATAAACAAAAAATCTCAAATATCCTTCATCGTGAGACATATAACCATCACTATAAATAAGAACCAGGATTCCTACAGTAGTAATTAGTATTAACATAATAGAAGTAAGTGGGTCAATCAAGTATCCAAATTCTAAAGAAAAATCATTATTGACGGTCCAAGACCATAGATATTGATAGATCGAACTTCCATTTATTTGTTGAATAGACAGTTGAACTGAGAATACCATAGCTATACTTAAGAGTAAAACACTAGGAAAAGCCCATATGCGACGAAGATTTTTTGTTGCTGTCGGAATAAGAATAAGGCCAAATCCCATTGACATAATAACTGGAAGTGGGAGAAGAGGGATTACCCATGCATATTGATATGTATGTTCCATAAGAAAAGAAATTGCAATTTTTACTTCAATTTTTACTTCAATTTTTCTATAAAATTGTTTCCGATTCACCAAACCAATTCTTATCTCTTTCTGAAAGAATAAATAAAAAGAATAAGAAAAAATACTGAAATTCTTAATTTTTCCAAAATTTATCTCATTGAAATAATTAAAAATTAAGAATGGGTTTAGTTGGTTAAATTAAAAAAGTTAATAAAATAACTAGGTAACGAAGTTATTTTATTAACTAAATAAAGATATTTATAAAAATAAAAAAAAAAAAGTGGAATCATTTTACTTTCTATTCATAATTCATTTTTATATTTCTTTAAAACAAAGATGAAACAGCTCTCTTGTTCCATAATTAACTGATTGAGTGAATTCCAATGAAAACCTATGTTTATAAGAAATTATCGAATAGTCCTTACTTCATATAGAACTAAAATTCTAATGACTATAAATTACCTAAGTTTTAGAATGTCTTGTTTAAGAGACTCAGTATTTTTTGTTTTGATTGGAATTCCTTTCCTTTATGGAATACCATTCTGAACTTAATTAACTATTTTCATTTTCCCTTCTTTTTATCCCCCCGTCTTATCTTATATGGGGGATAGGCTTCCATACCATATATCTATATATGGAGTATACTTGATATATAAATAGATATAAATAGATTTAAATGAGAAACCCTTCTATATATTCTATATTATTAAAAAAAAAGTATAAAATATATAAAGAAAAAATGTTAAAAAATTCTTGTTGTCTTATCCGCATTAGACAAAATGAAGTAAAAAATAATTCAAAATTTAAGTATCTTTCAGTATCTAAGTATAAATACTAATAAAAAGAAGAAAGAAGGATTGATTTGCAGCAATAGATGTCTTTCACATACAACTAGAAAAAAGTAATTTCCTTTTTGAATGGCAGTTCCAAAAAAACGTACTTCAATGTCAAAAAAGCGTATTCGTAAAAATATTTGGAAGAAAAAGACTTATTTTTCCATAGTACAATCTTATTCTTTAGTAAAATCAAGATCATTTTCGAGCGGTAATGAGCATCCAAAACCAAAGGGTTTTTCTGGGCAACAAACAAATAATAAGATTTTGGAATAATATGAATTGACTTATCAAAAAAGAATTCCAATTATTTAATAATTTGGATTCTTCTTTGAATGTACTTTTATGTGTCGAATTACTCGGTACAATATTCTTAGAACAAAAAACCCCTCTTATCTTATATATACAAGAAAAAAAAAGTTTTGTTTGGTATACTGTGTGCTAAGTATTCTTTTCCTATCAATGAACTTTTCATAATTTTCCTAATAGAATCCTCATATTCTATTAGGAAAATTATGAAAAGTGGAGTATTCTTACAATAGGACTTACAACTTCCACCTATCTTCTCCAAAATCATAAGGTTAGTAAATCTTATTAATAAGAGCATAAAGACTTTCATTCTAGAAATTTTTAAAAAATCCAAAAAGCCTTTTCTATTTATCCATTTTATTTTAATTTCATCATTAAATAGAAACCCTTTTGGATTTTTTTCATTGTATTGAAAGAATTTTCAAAATGTAAAGGGGAAATTAATTAGAAAAAATTAGTTCTATAATTGCAAGTTAGAAAAAAGAAGTTCCAACTCTTTCAAGCAGTGTTTGTGTTTCTATTGGGCAAAGCAAGAGTTTATTGTAAAAAAAAAAAATGGAAACGATACTACCAAACGAAGTCTATTTTAATGAAAACTCTAATGTTCCTAAATTTTATGGACTTTCCCAATATCGACGATTCCCAAGATAATAGCTATTATTCTTTTAAGTTACCTATTATTTGAAGTTAGCCGCCATGGTGAAATTGGTAGACACGCTGCTCTTAGGAAGCAGTGCTCAAGCATCTCGGTTCGAATCCGAGTGGCGGCATTCTTGAAAAAGAATACAATAGATTAGAAATCAATTCGAAATTTACAATTTTGTAATGGGACCTTCCCCTTATGCTATTTGCAACTTTAGAACATATACTAACTCATATCTCTTTCTCAACGATTTCAATTGTGATTACGATTCATTTTATAACCTTATTAGTTCGTGAACTTGGAGGATTACGCGATTCGTCAGAAAAAGGAATGATAGTTACTTTTTTCTCTATAACAGGATTCTTAGTTTCTCGTTGGGCTTCCTCGGGACATTTTCCATTAAGTAATTTATATGAGTCATTGATCTTCCTTTCATGGGCCCTGTATATTCTTCATACCATTCCTAAAATACAGAACTCTAAAAATGATTTAAGCACAATAACTACGCCAAGTACTATTTTAACGCAAGGCTTTGCCACATCGGGTCTTTTAACTGAAATGCATCAATCCACGATACTAGTACCTGCTCTACAATCTCAGTGGTTAATGATGCATGTCAGTATGATGTTATTAAGCTATGCAACTCTTTTGTGCGGATCCTTATTATCTGCCGCTATTCTAATCATTAGATTTCGAAATAATTTCCATTTCTTTTCTAAAAAGAAAAAAAATGTTTTAAATAAAACATTTTTCTTTAGTGATATTAAATATTTTTATGCAAAAAGAAGTGCTTTAAAAAGAACCTCTGTCCCTTCATTTCCAAATTATTACAAATATCAATTAACGGAGCGTTTGGATTCTTGGAGTTATCGTGTCATTAGCCTAGGATTTACCCTTTTAACCGTAGGTATTCTTTGTGGAGCAGTATGGGCTAATGAGGCCTGGGGATCCTATTGGAATTGGGATCCTAAGGAAACTTGGGCATTTATTACTTGGACCATATTCGCAATTTATTTACATAGTAGAACAAATCCAAATTGGAAGGGTACGAATTCTGCACTTATAGCTTTGATAGGATTTCTTATAATTTGGATTTGTTATTTTGGTATAAATCTATTAGGAATAGGCTTACATAGTTATGGTTCGTTTACATTAACACCTAAATGATTACATAAAATAAAACCTTCATGAAATGAAGGTTTTTACTTTTATGTTTTATTTGAGAACCCCTTGAACGCCTTATCAAAGGGTTCTCAAAAATTCGAGATAGATCTAATTATACTTTTTTACTTATTTCTGCATTATATACTTTTTTACTTATTTCTGCATTAATAGAGCAGACGAGTAAAAAAAAGCAAACCTATTTAGGATAATAATTGGATAAGAGAGCCTCTACCCTGTCAACGGATAGGGAGAGAACAAAATCTGGATAAATACCAATTCCTATTACTGGTAAAAAGATACAGATTAAAATAAAGAGTTCTCGTGGTCCAGAATCCACAAAATTTGCGTTTGGAACATTAAATAGCTTGTATCCATAGAACATCTGGCGTAACATAGATAATAAATAAATAGGAGTTAATATCATTCCAATTGCCATTACAAAAGTAATTAGTGTTTTTGGCATTAACAGAAATTTTGGACTAGTAATTAGTCCAAAAAATACTACTAATTCTGCGACAAAACCACTCATTCCTGGTAAGGCAAGAGAAGCCATTGAAAAGCTACTAAACATGGTAAAAATTTTAGGCATTGGGATAGATATTCCCCCCAGTTCTTCGAGATAAACAAGACGCATTCTATCAGAAGCGGTTCCTGCCAAGAAAAAAAGTGTAGCACCAATAAATCCATGGGATAATATTTGTAAAATAGCTCCATTGAGTCCAATGTTGGTTATGGAACCAATTCCTATAATTATGAAACCCATGTGAGATACAGAGGAATAAGCTATTCTTTTTTTGAAATTTCGTTGACCAAGAGAAGTTGAAGCTGCATAGATTATTTGGATCGCTCCTATTATTACTAACCAGGGCGAAAATAGATAATGAGCATGAGGTAACAATTCCATGTTGATCCGAATCAATCCATATGCTCCCATCTTTAATAATATTCCCGCTAAAAGCATACATGTACTATAATGTGCTTCCCCATGGGTATCTGGTAACCACGTATGTAGGGGTATAATCGGCAATTTGACAGCATAAGCAATAAGGAAGCCAAAATATAAAAGTATTTCCAAGGTTGCAGGGTATGATTGATTAATTAATCTTTCCAAATCTAATCCTGGTTCGTTGGAACCATATAAGCCCATACCCAGAACTCCGATTAAGAAAAAAATGGAACCGCCTGCAGTATACAAAATAAACTTTGTAGCTGAATATAGACGCCTCTTCCCCCCCCACATGGATAAAAGTAAGTAAACAGGAATTAATTCTAACTCCCACATGATAAAAAAAAGTAAAAGGTCTCGCGAAGAAAATAATCCTATTTGACCACTATACATTGCGAGCATCAGGAAATAGAATAATCGCGAATTCCGTGTAATTGGCCAAGCTGCTAAAGTAGCTAAAGTAGTGATAAATCCTGTCAATAAAATAGATCCTAATGAAAGTCCATCGATTCCCAATCTCCAGTGGAAATCGAAGACATCTATCCATTTATAATCCTCCTTTAATTGGATTAAGGGATCCTCCAGTTGGAAATGATAACAGAACGCATAAGTCATTAGAAGGAATTCTAATAAACAAATAGATATAGTATACCACCTAACGACTTTGTTTCCCTTATGAGGTAAAAAGAAAATTAATGAACCTGCAAATATCGGCAAAACAACAAGTATTGTTAACCAAGGAAAATAACTCATGATAAAGTGATAAAGACAAGATACGTTTTGACCAGAAAAGCCCGTGCTCGATTATTTCGAGCACAGGCTTCTTCGGTAAAGAGGAATCAGACGATTCGAGTGAAGTTTTTTGTAACGTATCAATAAGATAGAGCCATGCTACGTGTTGTTTCAGGCCCTAAATAAACGCGGACACTTAAAAAATCTGTCGGGCAGGCAGATTCACATCTCTTACAACCCACACAATCTTCGGTTCTCGGCGCGGAAGCAATTTGCTTGGCTTTACATCCATCCCAGGGTATCATTTCTAATACATCTGTTGGACAAGCTCGTACACATTGAGTGCATCCTATACATGTATCGTAAATTTTTACGGAATGTGACATTGGATCTATAAATTTTTCTTTTCAACATAAAATTTTTCGATCTGGTAAAAATGAAATTAGTACTATAATGAGTCATATGTATTGTAGACACCAGACGAAGCAATGGTTTATCCAAACTTCAAAAAAAAAAATCTATTTTTTAATCTGTTTGTGAGAAAGCGTGAAGAGAGCCAAGAGACTTTAATTTTGGATTTCAACAATAAATAAGAAATAAGAAAGAATTTTACGAATTGTACAGACGAATTCGAATTAGCCAATAAATTGGCTATCGTCTTTTCAATATAAATTATTGCAATATTCAAATTGCAATATCAATGAATTACAAATACAAAAATTCATTTAAGTGAAAAAGAATACTATGCAATAATCTACTAAAAAAAATGGATATTCTCAAATAATACTAAGAAAATAGTATTGATTTCTATTTATTTTAATATGTGCGCCTTTGTTTAGAGGATTCTATGTCTAATTATTCAAAAGTCTAATTATTCAATAAATTAGATTGATTGATACGAGTGGATTTCCTATTACGATGGATGGAAGAAAGAATGGATAGTCCAATAGCGGCTTCAGCAGCTGCAAGGGCTATAACAAAAATTGCGAAAATATCTCCTTTTAATTGGCGACTATCAAATAGATCAGAAAATGTTACGAGATTTAGATTAATTGAATTCAGTATAAGTTCAAGACATATTAGAGCTCTAACCATGTTTCGGCTTGTGATCAATCCATAGATACCAATCGAAAATAAATAGACACTCAAAAAAAGTACATGCTCAAACATCATTAACTAACTCCTTATCAATCTCGATTCATTTCAATATGAGGGCAAGAATTGAACCGATTCAATTAATTACAATAGAACAATTACACAACAAAAGAAAAAAAAAAAAAAAAAAAAGGAGGTATTTGTTGGCAGTAGATGGATTTTACTAAATCAAAATTGTGATTCTTTAGTTATTTATTTTAGATTTGCAATTCTTATAATTTGTACTTTTTCTAAGTTTTCTTATTGCCGAGCCATAGTAATTGCACCTATTAAAGAAACTAGAAGAATTATGGAAATGAGTTCAAACGGAAGATAAAAATCGGTTGCTAAATGAATTCCAATTTGTTGAACATTATTTATGAGACCCTGTTCTACTATTTGGTTTGATCTTGTAGTCCAAAGAATTCCATACCACGACGTATCTGGGATAGTAGTCATTAGTGAAAAAACAATAGTTATACAAACGAGTGAAGTGAACCCATCTCCAATAGTCCAATAATTCTTATCTTTAGACCATTCTGAGCCATTTACGAACATTACAGCGAATATGATCAAGACATTTATGGCTCCCACATAAATAAGAAGTTGTGCGACAGCTACAAAGTAGGAATTTAATAAAAAATAGAATAAGGATATACAAACAAGAACTAATCCCAGCGAAAAGGCAGAATAAATGGGGTTGGTAAGTAATACTACTCCTAGACCCCCTAGTAGAAGAACAAATCCCCCAAATAGCATAAGAATCTCATGTATTGGTCCAGGTAAATCCATTATGGATAAAAAGAAATTAATAGTATAAAATTTTTCATGAACTGACTAAAACTAAAGGATTCAAGGAAGGAAAAAAGGATTAGGGTATTTTTTTGTGTATAAACTTATAGTTATAAATTATATTATATCACGAAAATCTAGTCTGATTTAAAATAAGAAATAATTTCCAATAAGCAGTAGTTTTTCGTTTTTCTTTATAGTTTAATTTTAAAGTTTAATAAAGAATTATTAGATTTTTATAACAGAAAGACAAAATCAAAGTTTAGTAATCAGTAATCGTTCTTGAATTCGAAGATTTTTCTTTGTTTATTTTACTTTCAGACGAATTCCTAATTGTTTGAATTGTGTAATCTCCCATTATGGAGATTGGTAACCGACTTAAAGCAATTTGATTGTAATTCAATTCATGACGATCATAGGTAGAAAGTTCATATTCTTCAGTCATTGATAAACAGCTTGTTGGACAGTACTCAACACAATTGCCACAAAATATACAAACTCCGAAATCAATACTATAATTAAGCAATTGTTTTCTTTTAATATCCTTTTCAAATCTCCAATCCACAACGGGTAAATCTATCGGACATACGCGAACACATACTTCACAAGCAATACATTTATCAAATTCAAAGTGGATTCGCCCTCGGAAACGCTCTGGTGTAATTGATTTTTCATAAGGGTAGTGAATCGTTATAGGTAAACGATTTGTGTGGGATAAGGTAGTTATGAAACTTTGACCTATGTACCTTGTAGCACGTATTGTTTGTTGACCATAACTCATGAACCCATGTTACCATAGGGAACATATTCATTCTAAATATCTATGAAAAAGATATGTTTCTTTCTCTTGTTTGAGAGAGCTTTTGTGTTGAAAATATTCTTACTATTATTGTATTATCTTATTTATAGTGAAACAAGTTGAGAAGAGGTTGTTAATAAGAGATTGCCCAGGGAAATAGGTAAAAGAAATTTCCATCCAAGATTTAATAACTGATCCATTCTCATCCTCGGTAAAGTCCATCTTATTGTGATAGAAATGAAGAGAAATAAATAAGCTTTAGTTAATGTAATAAATATACCCATTGTCATTTCCAAAATTCCAACTGCTTTATTCATTTGGAAAAAATCAAAAAAGGATATATAGGGAATAGATAAATTCCACCCGCCCAAGTAGAGAACTGTTACAAATAAAGAAGAAACTAATAAATTTAGGTAAGAAACAAGATAAAATAAACCATATTTGATACCGGAATATTCAGTTTGGTAACCTGCTACTAATTCTTCCTCCGCTTCTGGTAAATCAAAGGGTAATCTTTCACATTCTGCCAAAGAAGAAATTAAAAAAACCAGAAAACCTATAGGCTGACGCCAAATATTCCATCCAAAAAAACCGTATTTTGACTGTGCTTCAACTATATCAACTGTACTTGAACTGTTAGATAATCATAGTCGGTGATAACATCACAGTTCCCACCGCTATTTCAAAACCGTACATGAAACCTTAGCTTCATACGGCTTCTCTATGATCAGAAAAAGGAAAGGACTGTTTTGTTCCTAGCCCCGGGGGCGTAGATAGAATTAGATAAAATAAAATAGATTTGAAAGTCCTAAATTAGACCAAAGGAATTCCGTCTGCTAGAATAAGAAAAAGCGCTTCCGAATTGATCTCATCCTTTATAATATAATGAAAATTTTTCTTTGTTCAGTAATAACTTAATCTTGGAATAAAACACTTGTTACTTGTTATAGGAATTCAATTAATAAATGGAAAGAGTTGGGTATTAGTTCATGAGCAATTCTGCATGAATATGGATAGAGGAAGGAAATAATGAAAATTTTTTCTAGTGCACTCCATATCTTTTTTACTATTCTTCTTTCCCCAGGGAGGGGGTATTTAAAAAGAAAAAATGGATAAAGGGTTAATTCGTTCTTGATAGCCATTTCCTTAACAAGTGAATGGGAACATACTCTGGATCGGAATCCGAAGAAAGTACTACTTGATAATTTCTACAAATTGCAAGTCCTTATTATGATTCCTTTTATGGGCAAAAATCTCTAATGTTTTAGATTTTCCATTACTAATCCTTTATGTACTTTAGTGTTCCTAACCCTTCACTAACTTTTGGTGGATTCTTCTTATGGATTATTAAGTTATAGTAATAACTAGGAGTATTCTAGTAATGGAATTCCATATCGTGAATCCTTTATTCTTGGCCGCTTCAAGATATGATGACTAATTAAAAAATATCAACCTTGGGATAAAGAGTTTACACTGCTTATGTTTACTTCCACTTTTTTCTTGTACGTAGGAAATGAGATTTTTTCTTTTTACTACAAATTTATAAGCTGTTTTGTTTCACTCATATAGCTATCTAGTTTAACTTACCAACCCAAATACTAAATAAGAAAAGGAATATAAATAGTTAATGGATTTTATAGGAAAAAGATCTATTTTAACGAATCACACGTAGAGATATTGCTAGCACACAAAAAGTTAATGGTATTTCATAACTAATGGATTGAGCAGCAGCTCGTAGACCGCCTGAAAAAGAATATTTATTATTTGAGCTATATCCTGCCATAAGAAGACCAATAGGAGCTATACTTGAAATGGCAATCCATAAAAAAACACCAATACTAAGATCGGCTAAAACAAAATGATATCCCAAAGGGATAACTAAAAAACTTAATAAAACTGATATGACTGCTATAGAGGGTCCAATGCTAAATAAAGAAATATCTCCTCGGGATGGCAGAATATCTTCTTTAAAAAGTAGCTTAGTCCCATCTGCTATAGCTTGAAGCAGGCCCAGGGGGCCAGCATATTCAGGACCAATACGTTGTTGTATCGACGCAGATATTTCTCTTTCTAACCACACAATTACGAGTACCTCTATTGTTATTCCCAAAAGGAGGGTCAAAATGGGTAGAATCGATATCAGTCCATAGACTTCTTTTAATAATTCCAATTTCGAAAAAGAATTGATAGTTTCTACCTCTACCCTATCTATTATCATTTCAACGATCAACTTCCCCCATAATGATATCTATACTACCTAATATCGTCATGATATCAGCCAATTTCATTTTTTTAACTAGCTGAGGAAGAATTTGCAAATTAATAAACCCGGGTGGACGGATTTTCCATCTCCAGGGGAAAAGGCTATCATCTCCTACTAGATAAATCCCTAATTCACCTTTTGGGGCTTCTACTCTTACATAAAGCTCTTGTCTTGACAATTCAAAATTGGGCGAAGGTTTTTTACCAAGAAATTTATACTCAAAATCATTCCATTCAGAATTATTTTCTTTCTTAAAGCGTCGGACTTCTAAATTTTCATAAGGTCCTCCAGGAATTTTTTCTACAGCTTGTTGAATTATTTTGATGGATTCCCTCATTTCACCAATTCGTACTAAATAGCGAGCTAACGAATCCCCTTCTTTTTGCCATTGGACTTTCCAATCAAATTGGTTGTAAGACTCATAAGGATCTACTTTACGAAGATCCCATTGTATTCCAGAAGCTCGTAACATCGGTCCCGATAAGCCCCAATTTACTGCTTCTTCTCCGCTAATAAAACCTACTCCTTCAACTCGCTCTAAAAAAATTGGATTCTGTGTAATAAGTTGTTGATATTCAACAACTCCGCGTAAAAAATAATCACAGAAATCTAAACATTTATCGATCCATCCATAAGGTAGATCGGCGGCTACTCCTCCGATGCGAAAGTAATTGTGCATCATTCGCATACCTGTAGCAGCTTCAAATAGATCATATATTAATTCTCTCTCTCTAAAAATATAGAAAAAAGGAGTCTGTGCGCCGAGATCCGCCATAAAAGGTCCAAGCCATAGCAAGTGAGAAGCTATCCGGCTTAATTCTAACATAATTACCCTAATATAGCTGGCTCTTTGTGGTATTTGAATATTCTCCAAGAATTCTGGTGCATTTACTGTTATTGCTTCTGTAAACATAGTAGCTAAATAATCCCACCTTGTTACATAAGGTAAGTATTGTATAATAGTTCGGTTTTCCGCGATTTTTTCCATTCCTCTGTGTAAATACCCTAATATGGGTTCACAATCAATAACATCCTCACCATCGAGAGTAACGATCAGTCGAAGAACACCATGCATTGATGGGTGTTGAGGGCCCATATTGACTATCATGAGATCTTTTCTTGTAAGCGGTAGACTCATATCCTTTCTTCCTTAATTCATTATTCCATGAAAATGGATTATTCCATGAATTCCTCAAAGCGAGGCTCATCAAAATGAAAAATCTAAGACTACTATAAGACTACTAAAAAAATAATAAAACAAGAAAAAAATTTGAACGATTAAATTACTGCTCCCGAATATTCAACTGACCGATTAATTTCTTATAACGTACTCTATTTTTCTTTGCCAAATAAGCCAGCAAACGTCGACGTTTTCCCAAAAGTCTTCGTAGACCTCTTTCCGATGAAAAATCTTTTTTGTGTAATTCCAAATGTGAAGCAAGTCTCCGTATCTTATTGGTGAAACTGAATACTTGAAATTCAACAGAACCCCTGTTTTCTTCTTTTTCTTCTTTAACCATAAATCCAAAAATTTTTCTACCTCCTTTCTTTTTCATGTATTTTTCTGATCAGGAAAAATACAAAATTATGTCAGTTATTTTGAAGTTATTCTAATCTCGTACACACACAAATTTGCAATTATTCATCTACTACTGGAATTTGGATTTATTTTATCGATGCAAATTGGATTTGGATAGAAGGGTACATTCTTTCTAATATTTTAGATAGAAGAAATGTTTCTTCTATCTAAAATATTAGAAAGAATTTTGCTGATTTATTTATTGCTATATGCAATTTATGGAATTGATACACCATTTA
>NW_028259461.1:1805532-1838664 GCF_056163025.1 Triticum urartu | reverse complement strand
TGGTCGTTGAGGAGGCGTATTCTCAAAGGACCCATATCTACTGCTGTGTTAATGGGGGCGTGGTTTGGTAATACGCCAATTTGGCCACTATTAGTGGATAAAATGATTTCTTCACTTCACAATCCCAAATAATTCGCTTAGGAGTCAGTACATAAAGATTTAATTTCATTTCTTCGATTTGTTCTCCTCTTCTAAGGTTATAGCTTTCGTGCTAGCTTCATCGATGTTACCCACCAAATAAAAAGCCTGTTCAGGTAGGCCGTCTAATTCTCCGGAAAGGATTAGTTGAAATCCCCTAATAGTTTCCGCAAGAGCAACATACTTTCCTGGAGAACCAGTAAAAACTTCTGCCACAAAGAACGGTTGTGATAAGAAACGCTCAATTTTTCTTGCTCTTGCTACAGTTAAACGATCCTCTTCCGATAATTCATCCAAGCCAAGAATTGCGATAATGTCCTGAAGTTCTTTGTAACGTTGTAAAGTTTCCTTAACTCTTTGCGCAGTTTCATAATGTTCGTTGCCAACGATCCGAGGCTGTAACATAGTCGAGGTTGAATCTAAAGGATCTACTGCTGGATAAATACCCTTGGAAGCTAATCCTCTGGAAAGTACGGTAGTAGCATCCAAATGTGCAAATGTTGTGGCAGGGGCAGGGTCGGTCAAATCGTCTGCAGGTACATAAACTGCTTGAATCGAAGTTATAGATCCTTTTTAGTAGAAGCAATTCTTTCTTGCAAAGAACCCATTTCTGTACTAAGAGTAGGTTGATAACCCACTGCGGAGGGCATTCTCCCTAATAAAGCGGATACCTCTGATCCTGCTTGAACAAAACGAAAGATATTATCGATAAATAAAAGCACGTCTTGCTTATTAACATCTCGGAAATATTCCGCCATAGTTAGGGCAGTTAAACCAACTCTCATACGAGCTCCCGGTGGTTCATTCATTTGGCCATAGACTAGAGCTACCTTTGATTCCTCAATATTTTTTTCATTAATTACTCCGGATTCCTTCATTTCCATATAAAGATCATTTCCTTCACGAGTCCGTTCCCCTACTCCACCGAATACGGATACGCCCCCATGAGCTTTAGCAATGTTATTGATTAATTCCATGATCAGTACTGTTTTACCTACTCCAGCCCCCCCAAATAGTCCTATTTTTCCTCCACGTCGATAAGGAGCTAAAAGATCGACGACCTTAATACCTGTTTCAAAGATGGATAATTTCGTATCTAACTCGATAAAGGCAGGCGCAGATCTATGAATAGGGAACGTTGCACTACTATCTACAGGACCCAAATTGTCAACAGGCTCCCCAAGAACGTTGAAAATTCGTCCGAGAGTAGCTCCACCGACCGGAACACTGAGAGGAGCTCCCGTGTCAATCACTTCCATTCCTCTCATCAACCCGTCCGTAGCACTCATAGCTACAGCTCTAACTCGATTATTTCCTAATAATTGTTGTACCTCACAAGTCACATTAATTTGCTTATCGGCAGTGTCTCTACTCTGGACTACCAAAGCGTTATAAATATAAGGTAACTTGCCTGGGGGAAAAGTGACATCCAGCACGGGTCCAATAATTTGATCGATACGACCTGTACTTTTTTCTTCAATTGTGGAAACCCCGGAGGAGAAGTAGTAGGATTGGTTCTCATAATTATCACATAATTAAAAAAAAAGGAATTTGTCGAAATTTTTCTTTTTTTTATTGTTGAATAATGCCAAATCAAATCAAAAAAAATCCAAAAGTAAAAAGGAAATGAATTAGTTAATTCAATAAGAGAGAAAAGGGGACCAGGACTTGATTTCGTTGCCCAAGCGAATCCCATTCAATCGTTTACTCATGGAATGAGTCCATTGGAAAGTTCAATCAATCTTTTTTTTCATATACATTTTGCCTTTTGTGGAGGATCTGTGCCTACTCTACTTTCCTATCTAGGACTTCGATATACAAAATATATACTACTGTGAAGCATAGATTGCTGTCAACAAAGAATTTTATTAGTATTTAGTTAGGTATTTGCATTCAAAATAAGAAAAGAGAACTATTAAGAACTTGTAAAATAAGGATTAGAATTAATTTGGGTTGCGCTATATCTATCAAAGAGTATACAATAATTATGGATTTGGTAAATCAAATCCATGGTTTAATAACGAACCGTGTTAACTTACCATAACAACAACTCAATTCCTATCGAATTCCTATATTGGAATTCCTATAGGATAGAACATACACAGGGTGTACGCATTATATATGAATGAAACATATTCATTAACCTAAGCATGCCCTCAATTTTCTTTAATGAGTTGATATTATATTAATTGAATATCCTTTTTGTTTTACGAGATTTTTGCTAAAGTTTCATTTACGCCTAATTAACATCGAGTAGACCCTGTTATTGTGAGAATTCTTAATTCAAGAGTTATAGGGAGGGACTTATGTCACCACAAACAGAAACTAAAGCAGGTGTTGGATTTCAAGCTGGTGTTAAAGATTATAAATTGACTTACTACACCCCAGAGTATGAAACTAAGGATACTGATATCTTGGCAGCATTCCGAGTAAGTCCTCAGCCTGGGGTTCCGCCCGAAGAAGCAGGGGCTGCAGTAGCTGCCGAATCTTCTACTGGTACATGGACAACTGTTTGGACTGATGGACTTACCAGTCTTGATCGTTACAAAGGACGATGCTATCACATCGAGCCTGTTGCTGGGGAAGACAACCAATGGATCTGTTATGTAGCTTATCCATTAGACCTATTTGAAGAGGGTTCCGTTACTAACATGTTTACTTCCATTGTAGGTAACGTATTTGGTTTCAAAGCCCTACGTGCTCTACGTTTGGAGGATCTACGAATTCCCCCTACTTATTCAAAAACTTTCCAAGGCCCGCCTCATGGTATCCAAGTTGAAAGAGATAAGTTGAACAAGTACGGTCGTCCTTTATTGGGA
Organism: Triticum urartu; assembly: GCF_056163025.1. NCBI lineage: Eukaryota > Viridiplantae > Streptophyta > Magnoliopsida > Poales > Poaceae > Triticum > Triticum urartu. The sequence goes on along the minus strand of NW_028259461.1, from coordinate 1,835,707 downwards.
TGTACTATTAAACCAAAATTGGGATTATCCGCAAAAAATTATGGTAGAGCGTGTTATGAGTGTCTACGTGGTGGACTTGATTTTACCAAAGATGATGAAAACGTAAACTCACAACCATTTATGCGCTGGAGAGACCGTTTTGTCTTTTGTGCCGAAGCTATTTATAAATCACAGGCCGAAACCGGTGAAATCAAGGGGCATTACTTGAATGCGACTGCGGGTACATGTGAAGAAATGATTAAGAGAGCTGTATTTGCAAGAGAATTAGGGGTTCCTATTGTAATGCATGACTACTTAACTGGGGGATTCACCGCAAATACTACTTTGGCTCATTATTGCCGCGACAATGGCCTACTTCTTCACATTCACCGTGCAATGCATGCAGTTATTGATAGACAGAAAAATCATGGTATGCATTTCCGTGTATTAGCTAAAGCATTGCGTATGTCTGGGGGAGATCATATCCACTCCGGTACAGTAGTAGGTAAGTTAGAAGGGGAACGCGAAATGACTTTAGGTTTTGTTGATTTATTGCGCGATGATTTTATTGAAAAAGATCGTGCTCGCGGTATCTTTTTCACTCAGGACTGGGTATCCATGCCAGGTGTTATACCGGTAGCTTCAGGTGGTATTCATGTTTGGCATATGCCAGCTCTGACCGAAATCTTTGGGGACGATTCTGTATTACAATTTGGTGGAGGAACTTTAGGACATCCTTGGGGAAATGCACCTGGTGCAGCAGCTAATCGAGTGGCTTTAGAAGCCTGTGTACAAGCTCGTAACGAAGGGCGCGATCTTGCTCGCGAAGGTAATGAAATTATCCGAGCAGCTTGCAAATGGAGTCCTGAACTAGCCGCAGCTTGTGAAGTATGGAAGGCGATCAAATTCGAGTTCGAGCCGGTAGATACTATTGATTAACTAGATAAAACTAAAGATAAAGAAGGTATAAATAAAAAAGAAACGAAATAAAAAGAGAAAAAAATCAGTTATGAAATGCAGTAATTCTTCTTTATTCTTCTAATTGATTGCAATTAAACTCGGCTCAATCTTTTTTAGAAAAAAAAGATTGAGCCGAATAAAAATAGATCATGATATGATCATGAGACTTGACAAATTGAGATTCGTCTATTCTATATATCTAGAATATATATATTAAGGTATAATACAATAAAGAAATACAAATAAAATAATAAAATAATAAAATATAGTATTATCATATGATAATGATAATGGAATCAAATACGCAGTATTTACAGAAAAAAGTCTTCGTTTATTGGGAAAGAATCAATATACTTTTAATGTCGAATCGGGATTCACTAAGACAGAAATAAAGCATTGGGTCGAACTCTTCTTTGGTGTTAAGGTGGTAGCTGTGAATAGCCATCGACTACCTGGAAAAGGTAGAAGAATAGGACCTATTCTGGGCCATACAATGCATTACAGACGTATGATCATTACCCTTCAACCGGGTTATTCTATTCCACTTCTAGATAGAGAAAAAAACTAAAGGAGAATGAATGAAAAAAGACATAGTTTGGAAGTTAGACCTTTTTATAGGACTCTCTTTCAATTTCAAAAAAGAGGACGTTTGAAACTTTTAACAGGCGTAATCGTGAGTCAACAAGTGACTCGAACTGTGTGTAAAAAAAGAAGCATTTTTTTTTTTCAAAATGCTAGAACTAGATAAGGAAGTTTTCTATAACCTTGAGAAAAAGGATAAAAAGGTAGTTTTTTTTTAGTTTATGACTCCGATCAAGAGCGAGAAATCCTTGATTTGGGATTGGACATAGAACCTGGACCCATCGTAGAGACGTTTAGTTCAAAAGAAAGGATCGTATCCTGATGGTAAGAATTATACTTTCGTGGAAATACAGCGCTATAGACTTCAATGCGGTAGAGTAGACGTTTTGTTTCTAATTTTTCTGGACCAAACCTCCGCTCCGACCCAACGATACAATGAATTTTTTCTGTTCATATTCATAAATAAAAAAGATTCGGAATCGCAATGCTACTATATGCGTCCAGAGGAGTATTTGGAATAATATTCTTCTATAATCCATTATTGCGGGGGGTCTTACTAACAGGGCTTCGCTGCACGGGACAGGTCTTCGTCGAAAAGCTAACTCCACCCGGCATTTTCATACCCTTTCTTTGGGTGGTATATCGCCTTTTAAAGTCTAAGAGGGTAGTAGGGGATCTATAGTAGGTAAGATAATTTGCCCTTTGATTTTGATTGAATATACTATTTTTCCGCCTTTACCACGCATTATTGTATGCGCTTCTAGAGAAGTATGTATGCAGGAAGTAAATTCTAACCGCTTTCTTTTGAATCCAATTTCAAATTAGATTAGAAAGATAGAAAGGCCATGAGGATGGGAAAATCAAAATAAAATCTTTTTAATTAGTTCTCCTTTTTTGGAATTTTCTTATTATCCTTTCATTTTTTTTACAGAATATTTTTCAAACTAAAAATAAAAAATACAATACAATAGTCAATATTCCTTATAATAGATATACTTAATTATATCATAAGAATCTTAAGATATTTTTCGACTAGATAGAAATAGTAAATTTGAATTGAGACACCTATTCCATGACGGATTTAAACTTACCTTCTATTTTCGTGCCTTTAGTAGGCTTAGTATTTCGGCAATTGCAATGACTTCTTTATTTCTTTATGTGCAAAAAAATAAGATTGTCTAGTATTTTTTAGTGTAAGTAATATAATATGGTAGGGTATGTGGCTTTTTCTACACACACTTTCTACACACAAATGAAAAACGGTTATGGATGCGGATATAGGCTACGAGCATAAATGCATGAATATGCAGAGCCAGGTATAGCGAGTTTTATTTTATTTATTTTAATTGAATCAACGAATATTTTTTGAATAGAAAGTCAATGTATCTAACCTATTATTTCACAGGAGTACTAGTTGCTGAAGGCGATTTCAGAATCAAAAAAAGTAAAGTCAAAATTATTTAGCTTATTCTCTCAATTTCAATCGACCGCTGCTGGATTTAGTATATCTAATATGAATTGGCGATCAGAACACATATGGGTAGAACTTCTAAAAGGTTCTCGAAAAAGGGGTAATTTTTTCTGGGCCTGTATTCTTTTTCTAGGTTCACTAGGATTCTTATCGGTTGGGATTTCCAGTTATCTTGGTAAGAATATTATATCTATACTTCCATCTCAAGAAATTCTTTTTTTTCCGCAGGGGGTCGTGATGTCTTTCTACGGAATCGCAGGCCTATTCATTAGCTCCTACTTGTGGTGTACTATTTTGTGGAATGTAGGTAGTGGTTATGACCGATTCGATAGAAAAGAGGGAATAGTGTGCATTTTTCGTTGGGGATTCCCTGGAATAAAACGTCGCGTCTTCCTTCGATTCCTTATGCGGGATATCCAATCAATTAGAATTCAGGTTAAAGAGGGTCTTTATCCTCGTCGTATTCTTTATATGGAAATCCGGGGCCAGGGGATCATTCCCTTGACTCGTACTGATGATAAATTTTTTACTCCACGAGAAATTGAACAAAAAGCTGCCGAATTGGCCTATTTCTTGCGCGTACCAATTGAAGTATTTTGAGGTATCTTTTTTGAACTGAGTTGAATGAAGAAAAGAAGAATTGGAAGAAGAAAAGTTTTCTCAACACAGGGAGGAAGTCCCTTCTAAATTGGATTTGTTATTGTAAGGGGATTTTTAAGTATTTATCTAAAGGAAGGAACAAACGAGGATAAGAGAAATTTGCTTTTAATTTTTTTTTATCCAAGTTAGATATATCGCATACTATTCTTCCTTTTTCATCCGAAAGGGCTTTTTTTTTATTCTATTTCACTATTTCATTCCATCTAGATCTAAGAAAGAACCCAATGCACTGAAATTCCACTAATAACTAATATACAAAAAAGAAGAATAGATACAGGGTATCAAACCTATAGAGTTTTTGCTTCAAAGAAATAGAAATATCATGAAATAGAAATATCATCATATAGAGTCAGGGAATGGAATAGAGTCAGCGAATGAAGCATATTCATTAACAACTCCATTTACAGATCAAAAATGAAAAAAAAGAAAGCATTGCCTTCTTTACTATATCTTGTATTTATCGTACTTTTGCCTTGGGGGGTCTCTTCCTCATTTAACAAATGTCTGGAACTTTGGATTAAGAATTGGTGGAATACCAGGCAATCCGAAACTCTCTTAACTGATATTCAAGAGAAAAGGATTCTAGAAAGATTCATAGAATTAGAAGAACTTTCTCTCTTGGACGAGATGATAAAAGGGAAACTAAAGACACATGTACAAAAACCTCCTACAGGAATACACAAGGAAATAATACAATGGGTCAAAATAAATAATGAGGATCATCTCCATACCATTTTGCATTTCTCGACAAATATAATCTGTTTGGCTATTCTAAGTGGTTCTTTTTTTCTGGGTAAAGAGGAACTTGTCATTTTGAATTCTTGGGTTCAGGAATTCTTCTATAATTTAAATGACTCAATAAAAGCTTTTTTTATTCTTTTAGTTACTGATTTTTTTGTTGGATTTCACTCCACCCGTGGTTGGGAACTAGTAATTCGTTGGGTCTACAACGATTTTGGATGGGCTCCTAACGAGCTTATTTTCACTATTTTTGTTTGTAGTTTTCCAGTAATTCTAGATACATGTTTGAAATTTTGGGTCTTTTTTTGTTTAAATCGTCTATCTCCTTCGCTTGTAGTCATTTATCATTCAATTAGTGAAGCATAAATTCATTTGATCTCCCGATATTAATATTAATCAAATTAGCAAGCATCTTTTTTTAGAAAGAAAGCCCTTTTCCATTTTAGCAAAATTCTTTCTATTTATACCTACTTTAAGGTATTCATCATTGCAGTACAACTGTTGCAGTAGAATGACAACAGATTCGTGTATAGGGAACTAGATTAGCTTAGCTACCTATCTAATTTATTGTAGAAATTCTGGGATCTGCGATTGGACATGGAAAATAGAAATACTTTTTCTTGGGTAAAGGAACAGATAACTCGATCGATTTCTGTATCGATCATGATATACGTAATAACTCGGACATCTATTTCAAATGCATATCCCATTTTTGCGCAGCAGGGTTATGAAAACCCACGAGAAGCAACTGGACGAATTGTATGTGCCAATTGCCATTTAGCTAGCAAGCCCGTCGATATTGAAGTTCCCCAAGCTGTGCTTCCCGATACTGTATTTGAAGCAGTTCTTCGAATTCCTTATGATATGCAATTGAAACAAGTTCTTGCTAATGGAAAAAAGGGAGGGTTGAATGTAGGTGCTGTTCTTATTTTGCCCGAGGGATTCGAATTAGCGCCGCCCGATCGTATTTCCCCTGAGTTAAAAGAAAAGATAGGAAATCTTGCTTTTCAGAGTTATCGTCCCGATAAAAAAAACATTCTTGTGATAGGCCCTGTTCCCGGTAAGAAATATAGTGAAATTGTCTTTCCCATTCTTTCCCCTGATCCTGCTACGAAGAAAGATGCTCATTTCTTAAAATATCCCATATATGTAGGGGGAAACCGAGGAAGAGGACAGATCTATCCTGATGGTAGCAAGAGTAACAATACAGTCTATAATGCTACGTCAACAGGTATAGTAAGAAAAATACTACGTAAAGAAAAGGGGGGGTATGAAATATCCATAGTTGATGCATCAGATGGACGCCAAGTGATTGATATTATACCTCCCGGACCAGAACTTCTTGTTTCAGAGGGGGAATCCATCAAGCTTGATCAACCATTAACAAGCAATCCTAATGTGGGAGGTTTTGGTCAGGGGGACGCAGAAATCGTGCTTCAGGATCCATTACGTGTCCAAGGCCTTTTGTTCTTCTTCGCATCCGTTATTTTGGCACAAGTTTTTTTGGTTCTCAAAAAGAAACAGTTTGAAAAGGTTCAATTGTACGAAATGAATTTCTAGGTCCCGGGATTTCTTACCATCAAGTTGGTAAAAAGCCTCGATTTATTGGCAATTGCTAGAATTATCTATGATCTATTTTGGAAATCCTTTTTTTGTTTAGACTGCTTTTTGTTTATGAGATGTCTGGAATTCCTTATTTATATCCCATGCAAAAGAAGAGAATCCAAGGCAAAGGCGAGAACAATCAAATTAAAATTTCTTCTTTTTCGGAGGGATTGCAGGTCTTCTTAATCGTCTATTCGGCACAAGAAAAAGCCTTTTTCTTGTGCCGATTCTTCTTGTATCAAAATAAGAATCCTTTTTCTTCCTAATTCGTCAAAGATTACTATTTCTTCTTTATTCGGGTCTGTCTCTTGGACCTCTTTTTCTTTTGCTTAGGTTTAGCCGAGGTAGTGGACAAACAGAGGGGAAGAAAATATGGCGGGGGAAAAATTTCTTGTGATTGTGAGCAAATTGCTTGGCTTGTTTAATTAAGTTCAACTTCAAATTTACAGAAATTTTGCAAAAAAAAAGTAAACTCTTCCATTGAAGGTTTTTTTATTTTTAGGCTAGTTGAATAGTTTTGATTAAGGTTTTATTAGTTTATTACTCGAAACTAAATCAAGGATTTTCAGGATACTTCCTTCGTGGAATAAGATATTGGATCCTCGAGTGATCTCTTTTTCTTGTTGCTTCATAAGAGTGAATCGAATAGATTCAATTCGCGTTATAAGAGTAAAATAAAAATTCCGCGGGTCCTTTCCGCTCTAATCAGATAAAGGGGGGTAAGGACCCGCTAAGCTCCTACTTTTTCATGTTTACAATCTGGTCCCTCCGATTACTATAGAGATGAACCCAATCCAGAATATGAACCATAAAAGAAAACACCTACTAAACCAATCACAGCAATACCAGCTACAGTACCTATCAGCCAAAGAGGAATTCTTCCAGTAGTATCGGCCATTTCCCCTACTTTCCTCCACATTTTATCAATTGGTCATGCTAGAGACAAAAACAGTCATGGGTAGTTATAAGGATGGTATCCTTCCAAATGGGATAAGAGAATTCTTATTAGTCTCTTTCTTTCTCTCAATTGAAGAAGTAATTGGAAAATAAAACAGCAAGTACAAAAATGAGTAATAAACCCCAGTATAGACTGGTACGATTCAATTCAACATTTTGTTCATTCGGGTTTGATTGTGTCATAGTTCTATAGTTGGAATTTGTTTTATCGTTGGATGAACTGCATTGCTGATATTGATCCCAAGAAAAAAACAGTAGGTACAGCTAGTCCGTGAATAGCCAGCCATCGCACTGTAAAAATAGGATAGGTTCGATCTATGGTCATTGAGGGCCTCCTAAAAGGATCTACTAAATTCATCGAGTTGTTCTAAAGAATCAAAACGGTCGGTTATTAACGGAATTCCTTGTCGGCTTTCCGTGAAATACTCGTTTGGCCTAGGACTTCCAAACACGTCATAAGCTAAACCCGTACTGACAAATAACCAACCCGCAATGAATAGGGAAGGTATAGTAATGCTATGAATAACCCAGTATCGAATACTGGTAATAATATCAGCAAAAGAACGTTCTCCCGTGCTTCCAGACATGCTGAACTCCCAAAATTTTTGTACATTCAAAAAAGGAATTGATTCCGTAAAAGATGGGATCGACCAGTAAATAGAAAATTACTGATATTTCATCCTTGTGAGATTGTCAATTTTGTACCAAAGGTGTATTTTGAGTATACCGAATTAGTATAGCTATCCTTCCTATGGCACAGCAATCTGGTTTTGCCTGGTTCCGAAACATAATTACTTTTTTATTTTTTTTTTGTCTATAGGTAAGCTATATGTTATTCAAGGCATCAATAGAAAACCCCATTTTTGTAGGTTCTACTTACTTTTCATTGGCTTCGGAATAATAGAGTAATTCGGAATAGCAGCCAAAATCTTGGGAAAATCTAAGTTAATGATCAATAGGTTTGGATAAATAATTTAGGAAGGATATTCTCATACTGACACAATACAAGGACAAGTATATGTGAAATCTATCCTTTCATAATTCGTAATTCATCCTTGTATTGTTTGTTGGATTAGGTCTAACTTTCTTGACCAAACTGCGAGCGCGGAACTTTACGAGATGAAATAGGGAAAGACAGAAGATAGAATAGAACTTAAAAGGATAATTGAAGTGACTCGTCTTCGAATCTACTTTGGTTGGAGTTCGAAAAAGGAATAAAAATAAAGTAAATTCAAGGAAGAGCTTTCTTTTTTTTTTTTTTTTAACAGCCCCTTGGCAGGTCGTGGAATGCTTTTGTTCTCCTCTTATTCCATATGGAATACAATCAGTTAAAATAAGAAGGAATAGGGGAATATTCGATCGTTCACTCCAAAAAGAGGGTCCTATTGAAAAAGAAATTATCCAAAATAGAAAGAAGTTTTTTTTTTCAAATTCAATTGTTTATTTATCTCTTATTCAAAAATTTCCCTGAAAATTGAATTTCTTTTTTTCATTCAATGGGGTTAGATGATCTAGTTCTTAATATTATTACTTTACTCAATTGACAAATTCCACAACAAATCTCTTGATTCGGAATTAGGGACTCATGTATCATCTGATGAATCCACTTTCTTTTACACTTCTGTATCTTACTCTATCTTGTTTTTTAGTATTATCTAAAATAACTGATGAATTATGAATTTTCCATAACTTAGGTAAATGCTTTACCAACATATGTAGTGTAGTAAAAAAAAATAAATGGAATTTAACTCTTTCATGCTTACTTTAACTAGTTATTTTGGTTTTCTACTGGCTGCTTTAACTATAACCCCAGCTCTATTTATTGGCTTGAACAAGATACGCCTTATTTGAATTGACTGAATAATTATAATTCAGAAAAGAAAAATCTTTCTTTGGGATTCCTGGCATTCTACGACTCTTTTCCAGACTAATTAGGAATTCTTTTCTTGGTCATTGAGATTCGTGGATAATTTAGAGTACTATTTAGGGATAGATCGTACCTCTTTTTTTATCCCCTCGAACAAATCGAAATGATTGAAGTTTTTCTATTTGGAATCGTCTTAGGCCTAATTCCTATTACTTTAGCGGGATTATTCGTGACTGCGTATTTGCAATACAGGCGTGGGGATCAGTTGGATCTTTGATTGAGTCATTTTTTTTTTTTGATTGACCTCCTCCAGACCAGAGAGGAGGTCAAATTGAAATTGGAGTTACAATTCAATTTTGTTAAGTTATTTTACTCTGCTTCGACATAAAATAGATGGAATCACGCTCTGTAGGATTTGAACCTACGACATCGGGTTTTGGAGACCCGCGTTCTACCGAACTGAACTAAGAGCGCTTTCATTCATTCAAAAAGAAAATCTTTTTCTATTCCTAATGTATCTCACGTACGTATAGTCTCCACAAATTCAAGTTATACCCACTTTACTTTAATTGATCTCGTCGCTACTGCCTATAAAGAAGAAAGAAGTAATAGGTAGGGATGACAGGATTTGAACCTGTGACATTTTGTACCCAAAACAAACGCGCTACCAAGCTGCGCTACATCCCTTTTCCAAATTAAATTGTTGTACAATGCCATTGTACACAATTCCTGTCTTCTTTTCCACATCATAATTTTCTTCTTCTTTCTTTCTCTATCTATATATAGAACCCTCGTGTCATTTCTTCTTTTTGGTCTCATATAATTAAGGAATTATATACATATAAAATCCAATATAATTTCGCCTATAAAAGAAGGATTACTTTTCCTTGGTAATATATAGGAAGAAGGGGTCATCTTTTTCTTTTTTAGGGATAGGAAAATTTCGTCGATATGGTTCATTTTATATATAGCATAACAATCTTGGGCAAGAGTTTATGATCATATATGTATTCCAACAAGGAAGGAGGATTTTCAATGCGGGATATAAAAACATATCTCTCTGTAGCACCCGTGCTAAGTACTCTATGGTTTGGTGCTTTAGCAGGTTTATTGATAGAAATTAATCGTTTATTCCCAGATGCTTTGTCATTCCCTTTTTTTTAATTCTAGTTATTGCTATGGGAGGGATAGATTTCTTCGTGATATGACAAAATTTGATCCTTTTCAATCTTTTTTTAGTATCGGAAGGAAAAAGAAAGAAAAGATGGATTGGGTTGAACCTCAGAGTCATTAAAAATTTGGTAAACCCCATTTTTGAAAATAGAAATTCAATTTAAAGGGGTACCCAAGCTAAATAAGGCCTCAGAAATCAGAGCATAGAAAAGGCGGGGCTGGCTAATTAAATGAAAGGATTTCGAACCAAAATCTTTGCTAATTCGACAAGGATTGTATTCTTTAATTATTTCTCTATTTTTTATTACTTAATTAAAGAATAAAAAAAAATTATTCTAATGAATTTTATTCTTCTTCTTCGGATTCAAAATAGAAGAATAAAAGAATAAGTAGAAGAATTAAGTTAAGTCAATCCAAAAAGAAAAGGAGGTTCATGGCCAAGGGAAAAGATGTTAGAATCAGAGTTATTTTGGAATGCATCAGTTGTGTTCGAAAAGGTGCCAATGAGGAATCGACGGGGATTTCTAGATATAGTACTCAAAAGAATCGCCACAATACACCCGGACAATTAGAATTCAAAAAATTTTGTCGTTATTGTCGCAAGCATACGACTCATCACGAAATAAAGAAATAGGAACATCGTGTGTTTGATCTTTCCAAACAACAGAAAGAGTAAGAACTTCATATTTAATATATAAAGAAAACATAGTATAGAATACAAAATACAAATCAACTCATCTGATTTCCGGTAGATATTATTTCATATGTATAGAGGGTATTCATATACTATAATATGAATCAAATAAGATATGGATCAAAGAAAAACTACTTCTTCTGGATCCTAAATTAATAAAATAAAGAAGTGAATTTTCAAATTTTCAAATTTTAAATAAGGAATAAATCATGTATACATCTAAACAACCTTTTCTTAAATCTAAGCAACCCTTTAGTAAATCCAAGCAAACTTTTAATAAATCCAAGCAACCCTTTCGTAAATCCAAGCAAACTTTTCGTAAATTCAAGCAACCTTTTCGTAAATCTAAACAACCTTTTCGTAGGCGTCCCCGGATTGGCCCGGGAGATCGAATTGATTATAGAAACATGAGTTTAATTAATAGATTTATTAGTGAACAAGGAAAAATATTATCGAGACGAATAAATAGATTAACCTTGAAACAACAACGATTAATTACTCTTGCTATAAAACAGGCTCGTATTTTATCTTTCTTACCGTTTCGTAACTATGAGAACGAAAAGCAATTTCAAGCCCAGTCAATTTCAATAATTACAGGTTCTAGACCCAGAAAAAATAGACATATTCCTCAATTAACGCAAAAGTACAATTCCAATCGAAACTTAAGAAACAACAACCAAAATTTAAGAAACAACAACCGGAACTTAAGTTCCGATTGTTGATGTTTTATTCGAATTCGAAAGGGCCAGACCTATATATATTATAAAGAAAGTAATCCAGCTCGTTGATTCCTACCACTTAATCTTAATTTATTGTATCTTCCCGGAGTTCCCTCTCCGGGAATTCATCTTTTATTATTCCAGTATATTACTTTATTTATACCTTTAATTGATGATCTTTATTTTATTGGAAATCGTGTAAAGATTATTTGGATTTGATACAGCTACTTGTGCAAGCATTTTACGATTAAGAATCAATTTCTTCTTGTACAGGTTGTGTATTAATTTACTATAACTATCGAATACTTTATATACCCGCGTTGCTGCGTTTATCCGAGTGATCCACAAACGACGAAAATCCCTCTTTTGCCTACCTCTATCTCGATGAGAGGAAACAAAAGCTCTTTTTACCTGTTGGGTAATCATTCGATTAAGTCTTAAATGAGCCCCTCTAAAGTTTGAGGCAAATGAACGCATTTTTGTTCGTCGTCTCCGGGCTATATATCCTCGCGGAACTCTGGTCATTGAATCAAATTAACCTTAATGAATAACTAATGATTTCTCTTCTTTTAGCCACCCTTTTTCTCATTAATAACAAAACTAATTATTCCGATATATAAAATATTAATTCCAATGGCTTTTGCTATAGTAACCTTCCCAACCACGATTTTTTATTCCACTCCGTTCAGTTATTTCTATACGAAATAACAAATTCATTCTAATAATACTAAAAAAAATAGTGGGTTCCATCGTTTCTATGGTTCCCTTTTAAACGGTGAGGCCCTCTCTATACACCGGAGCCCTTTCTTTCATCAAAAGGTATTGCGAACTTGTATAGTCCACATTCTTTGGCTCTACCTATCCATTATAGAGTAAATAGCTCTTTTCACAATAAGAGTTATCCATACAGTGACGGTATTTAATTATGAAAGTTGGCTAAGTAGCTGACCCTGTTAGTCCGTTCTTTTAAGATAAAGGAGCATAAGCCTTTTTCTTTTTATTACTATTTCCTCCGCTTAATGGATAACCATTTGCTACCAATGGGAGAATTGCTTCTTATTTCCAATTTAGATAATTGGATTTGCACCAAAGGAAACCATAAATTCCATATACCATAGAAATCTAGGATAGAGAAGCTATATCCTATTCATTGGTACTAATCATGGATACTTCAATTTTTTTTATATTTGTTTGAAGTCATGATCTGAACGAGTCGCACATACACCCTAGCACATGTTCCTCGACGCTGAGGGCATCCTTTAAGCGCGGCCGTTTTTCGAGCATTTCGTATTGGCTGTCTTGCGTTTCTAATAAGTTGTTTAACCGTCGGCATGTTGTATGTATATAGAAAAAAATGGATTGGTTTAGATCCATCTTAACCTGATGATTGCTCATCATGAAGTCTTTCTATTTTCTATTAAATCGAGGAAAACACGAATTTAGCTGTGAAATAACTTTACAAGAAATCCGGACACTACCAATCCTTAAACATTTCTGGAAACCACACTGGATCAGTATCGCAGTGCTTGTCAATCATTTCATCCCCTACAATATCGACAAGTCCATAAGCTTTGGCTTCGTCTGCTGACATAAAAACATCCCTTTCCATGTCTTCGGATACAACCCAAAAAGGCTTGCCTGTTCTTACTGCATAAACCCTTGTGATCATTTCGCGAACTTTGTGTAACTCTTCTACTTCTAGTAAAAATTCTGGTGTCCTTGCCCGATAATAAGCACTAGCAGGTTGGTGAAGCATAATCCTCGCGTGAGGGAATGCTATACGCTTGGTGGGTTCTCCTCCAAGCAGAATGAAGGACGCCATGGAGGCGGCTATTCCGAGGCATATTGTATATATATCTGGTGTCACCGTTTGCATCGTATCAAAAATAGCCATTCCTGAGATTAGCCACCCGCCTGGGGAGTTTATAAACAAAAAAATATCACTAATTCCATCTTCTATACTCAGATATACCATGAGACCTGTAATATGATTCGTGATCTCGCAACGAATCTCTTGACCTAAAAAAAGTGTCCTTTCTCGATACATAACATTGTATAAGTCAACCCAAGTCGCTTCTTCATCTCCAGGAATCCGGTAAGGTACTTTTGGAACACCAATGGGCATATTAGATTAATATTATTAAATTTAAGTAAGAAAACCACACTTTAATATGGAAACGTAAGAATGGAACAGAAAGAAAGAATCCGCAGTTTATTGTCTTAATTTTTATTCTTATTCTATATGAATATTATAGATTCTATTAATACGTAGATTGAAAGGTTATACATATAAGGAATGTAAGACAGATTGAATAAAGAAAAGGGAATGGGTGATTTGAATGCTAAACAAAGAGGGGTAGCGATCTATTCTTCGTTTTTTCCAAATTGGCCAAGTTACCCATTGCATATTGGCACTTATCGAGTATAGAATAGATCTGCTTCTCTTTCTTCTTATGAACAGAATTGGCTTCTTATTTTTAATGGAATGAAATAAATATTCGCGCTTTCTGACACAGAATCCCCTAGAAGGGTTAGGTACATAGGATATGGATAGTCTTTTTCAATGCGATAAAATAAAGCGACATCGTGTCTATTTTTCTTTGCTAAAGGGGTATTTCCATGGGTTTGCCTTGGTATCGTGTTCATACTGTCGTATTGAATGATCCGGGTCGATTGCTTGCGGTGCATATAATGCACACAGCTCTAGTTTCTGGTTGGGCTGGCTCAATGGCTTTATACGAATTAGCAGTTTTTGATCCCTCTGATCCTGTTCTGGATCCAATGTGGAGACAAGGTATGTTCGTAATTCCCTTCATGACTCGTTTAGGAATAACGGATTCGTGGGGTGGTTGGAGTATTTCAGGAGGAACTGTAACAAATCCGGGTATTTGGAGTTATGAAGGTGTGGCAGGTACGCATATTGTGTTTTCTGGCTTGTGTTTCTTGGCAGCGATCTGGCATTGGGTATATTGGGACCTAGAAATATTCTCTGATGAGCGGACGGGAAAACCCTCTTTGGATTTGCCCAAGATCTTTGGAATTCATTTATTTCTTGCAGGGGTGGCTTGCTTTGGCTTTGGGGCATTTCATGTAACGGGTTTGTATGGTCCTGGGATATGGGTATCCGATCCTTATGGACTAACTGGAAAAGTACAAGCTGTAAATCCAGCGTGGGGTGCAGAAGGTTTTGATCCTTTTGTTCCGGGGGGAATAGCTTCTCATCATATTGCTGCGGGTACATTGGGTATATTAGCGGGCTTATTCCATCTTAGTGTCCGTCCGCCTCAACGTCTATATAAAGGATTACGTATGGGCAATATTGAAACTGTACTTTCCAGTAGTATCGCTGCTGTTTTTTTTGCAGCTTTCGTAGTTGCTGGAACTATGTGGTATGGGTCAGCAACGACCCCAATCGAATTATTTGGGCCTACTCGTTATCAGTGGGATCAGGGATACTTTCAGCAAGAAATATATCGAAGAGTTAGCAATGGTTTAGCCGAAAATCTTAGTTTATCAGAAGCTTGGTCTAAAATTCCCGAAAAATTAGCCTTTTATGATTATATTGGTAATAATCCGGCAAAAGGGGGATTATTCAGAGCAGGCTCAATGGACAATGGGGATGGAATAGCTGTTGGATGGTTAGGACATCCCGTCTTTAGAGATAAAGAAGGACGTGAGCTTTTTGTACGCCGTATGCCTACTTTTTTTGAAACATTTCCGGTTGTTTTGGTAGATGAGGAGGGAATTGTTAGAGCAGACGTTCCTTTTAGAAGAGCAGAATCCAAATATAGTGTTGAACAAGTAGGTGTAACGGTGGAGTTCTATGGTGGCGAACTTAATGGAGTAAGTTATTCTGATCCTGCTACTGTAAAAAAATATGCGAGGCGTTCTCAATTAGGGGAAATTTTTGAATTAGACCGGGCTACTTTGAAATCTGATGGTGTTTTTCGCAGCAGTCCAAGGGGTTGGTTCACTTTTGGTCATGCTACCTTTGCTTTGCTCTTCTTTTTCGGACACATTTGGCATGGCGCTAGAACATTGTTCCGAGATGTTTTTGCTGGTATTGATCCAGATTTGGATGCTCAAGTGGAATTTGGAACATTCCAAAAAGTGGGAGATCCAACTACAAGGAAACAGGCAGTTTGATACACATTGTTATAGTATCTTTCACCTCTCTTTTTTGATTTGACATGGGAAACATCTCCCATCCTTTCTTTGACTCTTTTTCTTTCTTTATATGGGAAATTATCCCAAATGACAAATGAATAGGTGTGGAAGTTATAATTGTAAATAAACCAGGATCGAATCTATGGAAGCATTGGTTTATACGTTCCTTTTAGTTTCGACTTTAGGGATAATTTTTTTCGCTATCTTCTTCCGAGAACCACCTAAGGTTCCACCAACTCCAACTAAAAGAATAAAATAATTTCATTTAAGTAAGAAGTCCCCCTATCTGGGAGACTTCTTACTTAAATTAGTCTCCGTGTTCTTCGAATGGATCTCTTAATTGTTGAGAGGGTTGCCCAAACGCGGTATATAAGGCATACCCAGTAAAGCTTACAAGTAAACCAGATATGGAGATGGCGACTAAAGTTGCTGTTTCCATTTTTATAGAATTTCAAGATTACAATGGATCTACGAAAAGATCGTGTATTTACAACTACAACGGAATAGTATACAAAGTCAACACCAATGATTAAATAGAATTTATGGCTACACAAACCGTTGAAGATAGTTCTAAACCTAGGCCAAAACGAACTGGTGCAGGTAGTTTACTGAAACCCTTGAATTCGGAATATGGGAAAGTCGCCCCGGGTTGGGGGACTACTCCTTTTATGGGGATCGCAATGGCTTTATTCGCTATATTCCTATCTATCATTTTAGAAATTTATAATTCTTCCGTTTTACTGGACGGAATTTTAACCAATTAGGTTTCTACTAACTAAAACTAGGAAGTCAGAGTTTTTCCATCCAAAAAAGCCTTTCTAGTTTAAGATCTACATTTCTAGATATTATGGTAGTTCGACCGCGGAATTTTTTTGTTTCGGTATCTCTGGAATATGAGTGTGTGACTTGTTAGAATTGATCCTATTGATAATACATAGAAAGGGCCTGTTATCTCTATCAAGATGATTCTAATTCGTCAGATATTATTTATTCTAGTATCTGGAACACGAAATAGATAGAGTGGATCAAAAAAAAATGGAACTATGATTCATACTCACTATTAAGACCTCGCAACCAGACTGAAAAATTCAAGTAGTTCTTAAATAAAAATAAAAAAGAAATTTTCTTCCTTCCAATTTTGTTTGCCCAAAAGACAACTTTTTTTCTCTCGATTTTGT
Organism: Triticum urartu; assembly: GCF_056163025.1. NCBI lineage: Eukaryota > Viridiplantae > Streptophyta > Magnoliopsida > Poales > Poaceae > Triticum > Triticum urartu. Next base: position 1,818,954 of record NW_028259461.1, on the reverse strand, counting down.
CGAGTCATTACACTGATTCAATAAATGATTATCAAGCGGTTCTTATTCGAAGAACCCTTGCCTTTTGTTTAGCTTGAGACTAAATCATCGTGGCTCTAGTATGAATCTAAGGTTTTAATTGAACTGATTCATAGGATCTCAACAAGATAATTTCTATATTACGCATAAAAAAACAAATCCTTTATAGGGAAGAGAAAAGTCAAGAAGCCTCTAATGACCAACATAAGGGAAAGGAAGAAAGAAAGACGCGCCAACTTGAGATTTTTTGGCATTATCATCACAAAGAAGATATTCCGGATTTTTCTTATTTGATATCTTCAAGGCAAATCGACCCAATTCAGTGGCTGATGAAGTTTTGAACCTTTTTTCTAATATTCGTTGAAAATTTTTGTGTTTCTGCTTGAGCCGTACGAGATGAAATTTTCATATACGGCTCTTAGAGGGGGACTCGGGTTAGTTACCTATCTCAATAAAGTATATGATTGGTTTGAGGAACGTCTTGAGATTCAGGCAATTGCAGATGATATAACTAGTAAATATGTTCCTCCCCATGTCAACATATTTTATTGTTTAGGGGGAATTACACTTACTTGTTTTCTAGTACAAGTCGCTACCGGTTTTGCTATGACTTTTTACTACCGACCAACCGTTACAGAGGCTTTTTCCTCGGTTCAATACATAATGACCGAGGCCAACTTTGGTTGGTTAATCCGATCAGTTCATCGATGGTCAGCAAGTATGATGGTTTTAATGATGATCCTGCATGTATTTCGTGTGTATCTCACAGGGGGATTTAAAAAACCCCGCGAATTAACTTGGGTCACAGGTGTGGTTTTGGCTGTTTTGACTGCATCATTTGGTGTAACTGGTTATTCTTTGCCTTGGGATCAAATTGGCTATTGGGCAGTCAAAATTGTGACAGGTGTACCTGACGCCATTCCGGTAATAGGATCGCCTTTAGTGGAGTTATTACGCGGAAGTGCTAGTGTGGGCCAATCCACTTTGACTCGTTTTTATAGTTTACATACCTTTGTACTGCCTCTGCTTACTGCCGTATTTATGTTAATGCACTTTCCAATGATACGTAAGCAAGGTATTTCGGGTCCTTTATAGGGAAGGCATATCATAGAGAATTATAATTATCATATATCATATCGGGTAGGTTTTGGTATTTCATTGCTACAAGCATGGGTTATTGTAAAATAACACATGTCATTTGGATACTTCTCTTCAACTCCAAAGTATTTTTATACAATACAAATAGTTGAAGTTAATTTTACGAAAGAAAAAAGGCGGATTATGGGAGTGTGTGACTTGAATTATTGATTTGGCCATGCAGATAAAGAATTGGATCTGCCACATTAGAATTCACAACCAAAGGTGTCTCCGCATCCAATCAACATGTAAGTCCCCTACCTAGGAAGGATAGGCTGGTTCACTTGAGGAGAATATCTTCTATGATCATACCGCAACCATGTCATCCATGAACAGGCTCCGTAAGATCCCATAGAGTAGAAATGGAATAAGTCATGTGACATGATCCAGTTCTCTATTTATTACACTTACCTTTTTATTATAGTATGGAACTTTGCATCGATTGTGATCCGCAATACTATCGGAGTAAAAGAAGGGATCTAAGGAAGAATGTAGGCTAAACTTTTTGATTTTTTATTAGTAACAAGTAAATATTTTGTTTGGAGGTAAGAAACTTGCGATATTGAGGGGATAAATACCAACTAATCAAGAGACATGAGACAATCCACAAAGCAATTGATCATGATCAAATTGTAAGCCCACTTGGATATTGAGCATTTACCCATAAGAATAGGATTATTTTCCAATGAGTAGTTGTAGGTGCAACTTCGGAAAAGAGAATCTGATAAGCTTTTCTTGCCTAGAGTCATTGAGTCATTATAACCTTAATTTCTATAAAGGATCTTCCGCGGTCTTATTTCTTTCACTCTTGCTCGAGCCGGATGATGATAAATTCTCATGTCCGGTTCCTTTGGGGGATGGATCCTAAAGAGTTCACCTATCCCAATAACAAAGAAACCAGACTTAAATGATCCTGTATTAAGAGCTAAATTAGCTAAAGGGATGGGACATAATTATTACGGGGAACCCGCATGGCCCAACGATCTTTTAATATATTTTTCCAGTAGTAATTCTAGGTACTATTGCATGTAATGTAGGTTTAGCGGTTCTCGAGCCATCAATGATTGGTGAACCGGCAGATCCGTTTGCAACTCCTCTGGAAATATTACCCGAGTGGTACTTCTTTCCCGTGTTTCAAATACTCCGTACGGTACCCAATAAGTTATTGGGAGTTCTTTTAATGGTTTCTGTGCCAACAGGCTTATTTGACCAGTACCTTTTCTAGAGAATGTCAATAAATTCCAAAATCCATTTCGCCGCCCAGTAGCTACGACCGTTTTTTTAATCGGTACTGTAGTAGCTCTTTGGTTAGGTATTGGAGCAACATTACCCATTGATAAATCATTAACTTTAGGTCTTTTTTAGATATTTTTTTGATTCATTCAACCGTGAAGTACCATAGGTATCTAGGAAATAGTTACTTCCAAGTGAATCTTCCCTAGATACCTAAAATCCATTTTATTATGATCCATTTCGCCGAAAATATAGATTGTACCAAAGATGCTAAATGTTTTCTTTTTATTCTAACTCGAAAAAGAAGAAGAAAAAAAATTGCAATGGATTTAAAACGAGAGTTTATTCTTAAGTAAATCAATTGGGAGATGCTTCTCTAGAGTGTCCCATATATGTTTTCTATCTTCCATACGAAAACTGTCAATTCTCAGAAGATCTTCTTCAGTCTTACTCAAAAGGTCCAATAGTGTATGTATATTGGCCCTTTTTAGACAATTATACGTTCTAGAAGTCAATTCTAATTGATCAATAAAAATACAATTCAATGGAATTCCTTTTTGTTTTTCTTTAGATTAGTTAATCTTTTTTGAAAAGTAAAAAGGGGTGGAGTAAACCTGTTTTTATTTCTTCGAAACTAGCGCCCTCTTCCTCCGCGTGTAGAAAAGGAAGAAATAAATCAATCAAATTACGAGAAGCCTCATAAAGTGCTTCCTTAGGGGTTAAACTTCCATTAGTCCATATTTCTAGAAAAAGTATCTCGTGTTTTTTCATTTCCATTCCCACAAGAAAAAATACTATAATTCACATTTCGAACAGGCATGGATACAGCATCTATAGGATAACTTCCATCTTGATAGTTCTTTCTGAGTTCTGTCTGATATCCACGATCTCTCTTGATCTGTAATCAATACAGAAATCAATGGGCTCTGTCAAGATAGCTATAGGTTGTGCCGTATCAACGATTTCTACGGAAGGCGGTAAGATGATATCTTGAGCAGTTATGTATCTAGGACCTTTGACGCAAATGGATGGCGTCTCTAACTCCATAGAGATTACTTCTCAATACAATTTCTTTCAAATTTAGTTAAAATTCTTGTACGGATTCTTCAATACCTGCTATTGTAGAATACTCGTGCGGCAAACGCTCCCAAATTTTGCACGTGTGATACATGTTCCTTCTATTTCTCCAAGTAAAGCTCTTCGCAAGGCAATACCGACGGTGTCCGCTTGACCTTTTCTAAGCGGGGACAGAATGAAACGACCATAATAAAGGCGCTTACTATCTACTCTTGATTCAACACACTTCCACTGTAGTGTTTGAGTGGATCCTGCTACCTCCTCTCGAACCATAATAGACTAGTATTATTATTTTATCATTGAATCGTTTATTTCTCTTGAAATGAAAGTTGAAAGCGGGTTAATTCTTTTACAGACGTCTTTTTTTAGGCGGTCGACATCCATTATGCGGCATAGGTGTTACATCGCGTATACAACTTAATCGCACACCACTTTTAGCAATGGCTCGTAATGCGGCATCTCTTCCACTACCAGCGCCCTTTACCATAACTTCTGCTCGTTGCAAACCTACTGTACGAATAGCATCTACTGCTGTTCTTTGACCAGCATAGGGTGATGCTTTTCTTGAGCTTTTGAATCCACAAGTACCGGCCGAGGACCAAAAAAACCACCCGACCTTGTGGGTCTGTAACAGTTATAATGGTATTGTTGAAACTAGCTTGAACATGAATAACCCCTTTTGTTATTCTACGTGCACTCTTCCGTAAACTAAAACGTGCATTCCTACGTAAAACCAATACGCACTTTTCTTACGTGAACCAATTTTTGGTATAGCTTTTGCCATATTTTATTATCTCATAAATATGAGTTAGAAATAAAAAAAAGAAAAAAAGATACAAAGATATCCGTTTCAGGGTAAAATAAACCCCTTTACTTTAATTATTTTAAATGAAATTATTTTATTTGGAATTGGGAACATTTCCGCGGGTACTTTTTTTTACTTTTTAGAAAGTAAAGTTCTTTTTCGAAAGATTACCCCTGTCTTTGTTTATGCTTCGGATTAGAGCAAATGACTCTAATTCGTCCACGCCTACGAATCAGTCGACATTTTGTACAAATTTTAACGAACGGAAGCTTCTTTATTTTCATATTTCCGTATCCTTTTTTAAACTATGAATCTAATCTTTTGGAAAAAATAAGTCTCTTCGCTTGAATTTTAGAACTTAGAATTTATTACCCTAGAAAAAAAAAGAAAAACCTAATCCTTTGAATCTTTGGTATCCTTCAAATCTTCGCTATCCTCTCAAATCTTCGCTATCCTTCGAGTCTTCGATACGCTTCGAATCCTTATGGGGAAGTCTATAATTATACGTCCCTTGCTTGAATCATAACGACTTACTTCAATTTTGACCCTATCCCCCCATCAGTATTCGTATAGAACTAGACCGTATCTTTCCTGAAATATAGCCTAGGATGATGGTGTCATTCTCTAGCCGAACGCGAACATTCCATTGGGTTAGGGCTTCCGTAACTAAACCTTCGAAAGTTACTTTTGCTTCTCTCGGGTTTTTTTTTTTCTTCCTATTTTTTTTTTCTGTCATATTTTTTTTCTCCTATTTTTCTATTTTTATTTTAAAAATAGGAAGGGCGAGATAGAATTCGAGCACTATTAGGCGGGGCGATTACCATATATAACATAAGACTTCTCCCCCAATTCTGTTTAGTCGAGCTTCTCGATCTGTCATTATTCCTCGAGAAGTAGAAAGAATAGCAATTCCCATTCCACCCAAAACTTTAGGAATTCCTTGATAGTTGGTATAAATTCGTAAGCCGGGTCGGCTGATACGCTTTAAAAGGTTCTTGTTCTATATATTCCTTTTATAGTCTTTCTCTTTTTGATGTCGCAAAGTTGAAACCAAGAAATATCTGTTACGTTCCTGATGTTTCCGAACACTTTCAATAAAACCCTCTCGTAGAAGTATTTTAACAATGTTTTCGGTAATATTTGTAGATACTACTCGAACTGTTTCCTTTTTTATTCATGTCCGCATTTCTTATAGAGGTTAGTAAATCAGCAATAGTGTCCTTGCCCATAAGACTCTAATTCTAGGTTCCTCCTAATTTTTCTATAATCAACATGTTTCTTTTTTTTTTTTTCATTTTGGATTTTAAAACATATACGTAAAACACAATCTACTAAATTAATTCTTTGGTCTCAATTTCGCCTACTAGTATTTATAATACTTCAGGAGCTAATGAAACTATTTTGGTAAAATTCAATTCTCTCAATTTCCTCGGCAATCGCGCCAAAAACTCGAGTTCCTTTTGGATTGCCTTTTTGATCAATTATAACCGCAGCATTGTCATCATAGCGGATTATTATACCGTCTTCGCATTTGAACTCTTTACATGTACGTACAATTACAGCTCGAATTACTTCGGATCTTTCTAGAGGCATTTGGGGCAATGCGTCTTTGATTACAGCAACAATAACATCACCAATACGAGCATATCGCTGATTACCAGCAGCTCCTATGACTACGAATACACATCAATTTTCGAGCTCCACTATTATCTGCTACATTTAAAAGGGTCTGAGGTTGAATCATATTATTTTGATTTCAATTTGTTATTTCAATGCAAAAGGATGAAAGAAATATTGTCTTTCCAGAAAGAAAAAACCGAGCATTTTTTTTTATCTTTCCATACCCCTTTTAGGGTTCTATATCTCTAATCGAATAAATTGACTTCGTATGGGCATTTTACTGGCAGCTATGGAGATAGCTGCTCTAGCTACAGTTTCAGATACTCCCCCCATTTCATAAAGTATACGACCATGTTTAACAACGGATACCCAATATTCGGGGGACCCCTTTCCCGAGCCCATACGTGTTTCCGTGGGTCTTAGTGTAACCGGTTTGTCGGGAAATATACGTACCCATATTTTTCCACCACGACGTGCAGTATCGTGTTATTGCTCTTCGTCCTGCTTCTATCTGTCTCGCCGTGATCCAAGCGGGTTCAAGTGCTTGAAGAGCATATCTACCAAAACAAATACGATTGCCTCGGCAGGATTTTCCTTTCATTCTTCCTCTATGTTGTTTGCGAAATCTGGTTCTTTTGGGGTTATAGTCGATGGTTCTCTTTCTTAGTTCCATCTCTACTGGCAAAACTGGACATGAGAGTTTCTTCTCATCCAGCTCCTCGCGAATGGAATCAGAAAGCATGTAAATTTCTCTAATTCATAATATTCCAAAATATTACGGTACGGATAGATACACATTAATAGATAATAGAAAAAGTTCGGTTTTTTTTATATTGAATTTGTTAAAACAGAAAAATATAATATATAGTCAAAAACAGAAGATCTAGAATATATCCAGATGTGTGTGTATATTTATCTAAATTCTATATTTATAGATAATGTAATCCTTCTTAAAAAAAATCCTTATTTTTACTCTTATTGAATCGCGGTAAAGTATTCTAATTCAATAAGAATTTCGCGGGCGAATATTTACTCTTTCCTGTCTTATTTGTTAATTTATAAACTTACCAAATAAGACAAGTTTTTTTGGTTTGTTCCGCCATCCCACCCAATGAAGTGTTAGGATTCTTTTCAATAAAATCCTATGGAATCATAGGTTCTGTCGTTCCCACTGCTTCTCCTTGAATGGTTAGGTCTGAATCCCGCAACGGAGCTTCCAAAAAATTTCTTTCCGAGTTAATTTTCTCAGTTTTATTAACCCGGGCGGCTCTTTATTATTGCTTTAAATTTGTAGTTCTTGTTTCAAGTTACAATTTTTAATTCTCTATTATTTTTATTATATTGATGCTTTATCACATTGCCTTTTATGATGTAATTCATAGACCATACATAGTGGAATCCTATATCTTATTTATTTCCTCTTCCTTCTTTCTATCATCCCTCCCTTTATCCACATCCCTTTAGTTTTGCTTCACAACCTAGAATCCCTTTTCTTTTTTAGAGAAAAAATTGCAGTTGCTACAACTATATGACACATCTACTCATTTATGTTATGATAGAGGTATTTATTCATATAGTGACTGTTTCTTAGTTAGGATCTCGACAATACGAAGCAATAGGTTGGTTATTAGTTAATTTTCTATAATTTACTAAGTTTTTTTCTTAAAAAAAAGAAAAAAAATAACGAGTCACACACTAAGCATAGCAATTATATTAAATGATTTATCAATTTTCATTAAATCTTATAGAAAGAGGTATAATTTCTTCTTTTGCAGGGATTTCAGGAAAAAAGTCTCTTGTCATTTTTTATTCTATCAATGGACAGAATCCGAAGACAAGATTACTTATTCTTCGTCTACGAATATCCAAATTTTTACACCTAATACTCCATAGATAGTCCGAATTGGATAGCAGCAATAATCAATTTTAGCGCGAATTGTTTGGAGGGGAAGTCTACCCTTTTTAATAGATTCGGCGCGTGCAATTTCTTTTCCTCCGAGACGACCCGCAATTTTTACTTTTACTCCCCTTATATCTGCTTTTTTAGTTAATTCAATGGCTTTTTTTCATTGCCTTTCGGAATGAAACTCTATTTTTTAATTGGAAAGCTATATATTCTGCAAGAATGTTAGGCTGTCTATAAGGTTCTTTAACTTTTTCGATAGAAATATTAAATCTCTGGTTTACAGAGTTAATTTCCTTTTGTAGATCTTTCTCTAATTCTTCGATTGCTCCTTTTTTCTTTAATAAATTTGGGAATCCAATATGGATTATGACGTGGATCGTATCGATTTCTTTTTGGATTTCTATATGTGTAATTACTTCGGAACTTGAACCTGAGTCCATTTTTCTATTATGTGTAATTACTTCGGAACTTGAGTCTGATTCTATTTTTCTATTCGAGCCCTTTTTCCTATTCTTTTGTATATAGTTCTTGATACAATCCCTTATTTTTTTTATCTTCCTGTAGACCTTCAGAATAATTTTTTGGTTGTGCGAACCAAAAGGAATGGTGTTTTTGGGTTGTACCAAGTCTGAAACCGAGTGGATTTATTTTTTGTCCCATATTTTTCTATTCTATATTTTTTTTACTGGGAATCGAAATCTTAGATGGATCTAAAGGTTATTTAGATTTCTTTACTATATTTAGTACAATTGTTATATGACACATGCTTTTTTTTTATGGGGAAACTACGTCCTCGAGCTCGAGGTCTGAATTTCTTCATAATAGTACTCCTACTGACTTCGGCTTTAGTAATAAATAAATTCGCTTTGTCGAAATCCCTATAATGAGTAGCATTTGCGGCTGCCGAATAAACCAACTTTAAGATGGGATAAGATGCTCGATAGGGCATGAGGTTCAGTATCATAACAGTTTCCTCGTAGTAACGCCAGCGAATCTCGTCAAGAACTCTTTGTGCTTGAAAACAGACATAGGGATACGTTTTTGTGCTTTGAAAACTCTCTCGAACTTAAGTAGACGATCGGTTGGAACTTTCCTTGCGAGTTTCCCTTAGCCCACTTTTCTTCTTCTTTATCCTAGGGATATACTTTACTAGTTTGAAACTTGTCATAAAATAAGGTTATTCCCCGCCTACCTTTACTTTATTTTGAATCTTTTTTTCTTCTTAATCTTTCTATTCAGAATTCAGTTAACGACGAGATTTAGTATCCTTTCTTGCATTTTCATAACTCGTGAAATGCCGAGTAGGCACGAATTCCCCCAATTTGCGACCTACCATAGGATTTGTTATGTAAATAGGTATATGTTCCTTTCCATTATGAATCGCGATTGTATGGCCAACCATTGTGGGTAGAATGCTAGATGCCCGGGACCACGTTACTATTGTTTCTTTCTCCTCCTTCATATTGACCTTTTCTATCTTTGCCAATAAATGATGAGCTACAAAAGGATTCGTTTTTTTTCGTGTCACAGCTGATTACTCCTTTTTTCCTTTTTAAAGAGTGGCATTCTATGTCCAATATCTCGATCGAAGTACGGAGGTCAGAATAAATAGAATAATGATCAATGGAAAAAAGAAAAAAATCCTTTAGCTGGATAAGGGGCGGATGTAGCCAAGTGGATCAAGGCAGTGGATTGTGAATCCACCATGCGCGGGTTCAATTCCCCGTCGTTCGCCCATCGCATTATTGCAAATTCCAAAAATGCAATTTTCCATATTCCTAGTTACGTATTTACTTACGGCGACGAAGAATAAAACTATCGCTATATTTTTTCCTTTTCCTAGTTCTTCTTCCAGCGCAGGATAACCCCAAGGGGTTGTGGGTTTTTTTCTACCAATGGGAGCTTTCCCTTCACCGCCCCCATGGGGGTGGTCCACAGGGTTCATAACTACCCCCTCTTACTACGGGGCGTTTACCTAGCCAACACTTAGATCCGGCTCTACCCAAACTTTTTTGGTTCACCCCAACATTACCCACTTGTCCGACTGTTGCTAAGCAGTTTTGGGATACTAAACGGACCTCCCCAGATGGTAATCTTAAAAGTGGCCGATTTACCCTCTTTTGCAATGAGTTTCGCTACAGCACCTGCTGCTCTAGCTAATTGCCCACCCCTTCCACGTGTGATTTCTATGTTATGCATGGCCGTGCCCTAAGGGCATATCGGTTGAAGTAGATTCTTCTTTTCTCTCAAAAAACCCCTTCCCAAACTGTACAAGCTTCTTCCAAAGCATACGGCTTTCTAGATGTATATGACGATCTCTAGACAGATGGATCTTATATGAATCATATGATGAAGTACCACATGAGTGGATATATAGGAAAGGAATCCAAATCTGCCGAATCGCTCATGTTATGATCTTCTACATCCTAGGTCTCTGCGTTCCGTCATCTGGCTTATGTTCTTCATGTAGCATTCAGATCGAATGACTCTATGAAATTACGTCGATACTTCCACATAATTATGGGTAACGTAGGAGACATCCCTATTTTCCCCCGGGGGTCTTAATTACCAATGCTTAGCTTTCAATTTGCCTCTGACCATCAAATTAAATGTGAATAACCCGTCCTCCTCTCTTTGAAACAAGGGGCGCTTCCGGTTCTGTGCGTGCTTCAAACATTTTGTCTTCTCCATATTACCATATCTCTAGAGCCAATAATTTTCTATGAGGAACTACTGAACTCAATCACTTGCTGCCGTTACTCAACAGTTTTCTGTTGAGGTCTATCCCGTAGAGGTAGTCACAAATTGGATCAGTGATCGATTTCTAGGTTTCGTCGTAAACCTAATTGGTTACTTCCAATTACGTAAATCAATAGTTCAAACCGCACTCAAAGGTAGGGCATTTCCCATTGATATAGGAACTTTTGTACCAGAAACAATAGTATCTCCAATTATAGCCCCTCTGGGATGTAAAATATATCTCTTCTCACCATCCCCATAGTGTATGAGACAAATGTATGCATTTCGATTAGGGTCGTATTCTATGGTTACGATTCTACCAGATATGTCTTTTTTGATTCCGTCGAAAATCTATTTTACGGTATAGGCGCTTATGACCTCCCCCTCTATGCCTTGCGGTAATGATTCCTCTGGAATTACGACCTTTACCACAACGGTGCCGTCCATGGATCAAATTATTTCGTGGATTGGATTTCACTTGCCTGTCTACGGTTCCCTTGCGTGTGCTCGGGATAGGTGTTTTGTATAAATGTTTCGCCGTATTATTAAGTATTCTCCTTTAGTTTTTTTCTCTATCTAGAAGTGGAATAGAATAACCCGGTTGAAGGGTAATGATCATACGTCTGTAATGCATTGTATGGCCCAGAATAGGTCCTATTCTTCTACCTTTTCCAGGTAGTCGATGGCTATTCACAGCTACCACCTTAACACCAAAGAAGAGTTCGACCCAATGCTTTATTTCTGTCTTAGTGAATCCCGATTCGACATTAAAAGTATATTGATTCTTTCCCAATAAACGAAGACTTTTTTCTGTAAATACTGCGTATTTGATTCCATCCATAAATCGACTTTCCCTCCTATGCTCTGAGTTCCAGTATCGATAAGAATTCGAGTTCTTATTGTTCTTATGTTATGGTATGAATATACCATACCAATTCGTTATGTATGGATGATGGATGAGATTCCATGGATAGAGAGCCAGTTCCAATAGACTTATGGAATGTTCCCGTTCGTGTGCATCCAGCAGGAATTGAACCCGCAAATTTACCAATTATGAGTTGGGCGCTTTAACCATTCAGCCATGGATGCTTAACAGGGATCATCGTACATCGTAAATAACCAATTTTCATATAGAAAGACATATCATAGAAAAATGAAATCGAAAATATTCCGAGATGGCAAATATTCGGAGATGACTATGAAAACACCTCTCTGGATCCTCGAATTGAAAGAGAGATTGAGAGGGATCAAGAATCCTAATTCTCGCTATTTGGAATGGATCCAATTCTATTGAGTCTGACTCATAGTGATCATTTCTCTTTAGCAAAGAATGACCTTGGTTATCAAAGGATTGAACAACCGGGATCCATTTACTTATGATACCTAGTTGGCATTGATAACAAGGATCTAATGAATTATGAGTTTAATAGATCCTCTTTAGCAGAAAGACGTATATTCCTTGCTCATTATCAGACAATCACTTATTCCCAAACCTCGTGTGGGACTAATCGTTTTCATTTACCATCTCATGGAAAACCCTTTTCGTTCCGCTTAGCCCTATCGGGTATTTTAGTGATAGGTTCTGTAGGAACTGGACGATCCTATTTGGTCAAATACCTAACGAAAAATTACGATTTTCCTTTCATTAAGGTACGAGGGCTTCTTATTCCACAAGAACGAAAGCACCTTTTCATTCTTTCATATACTAGGGGTTTTTACTTGGAAAAGACAATGTTCCATACTAAAGGATTCGGGTCCATAACCACGAGTTCCAGTGCACTAGATCTTGTAGCACTTAGCAACGAAGCCCTATCCATTAGTATTCCACATAAGAAATCCATTCTAGAAAAAAATACAATTAGATTAGCTCTTCATAGACAAACTTGGGGTTTGCGAGCCAAGGTAAGATCGGCTCGGGATCATGGGACCCTTTTCTATCAGATAGGAGGGGCTCTTGTACAAAATAGACTTACTAAGTAATAACCCCATAGAATCTATCTATATAAAGATAAAGAGGCAATCGTGTCAGGAAGCGGGTTTTTCTTTGGCCAAAAGGTACTTCGAACTTGGAACGAGCATGAAGAGATTAACGAGACTTCTTTCTCTTTTGAGTTTTTCTGGCGGACCTGCCGCGCAAGATCTTTGGTCTTCCCCTGGAACCGATGAAAAAAAGTGGATCGCTTCTTATGTACTCGCTCAGAATGATTCTTCTCTATCTATAGTTCATGGCCTATTAGAAGTAGAAGGTGCTCTGGTGCAATCCTTACCGACAGAAAAAGATTGCAGTCAGGTTGATAATAGTCGAGTGACATTACTTCGTCGGTCCGAACTAAGGAATCTGTTAGAAATGTTTTGAAATGGATATTGTTCTCTCTTTGATCAGGGATTGCTATATGAAAAGAAGTGGAGTTTGAAAAAGGGAACGGAATGCTCAAACCGGAACTGCTAGAGGAACGAATTTTCAATAGCATAACTTGGGCTCCTAGAATATGGCGCCCTTGGGACAATCTATTTGATTGCAGGGTTTTGTTCCGAAGCAAAGATATCCGCGGAGGCCGGTTCGTTCGTCCTATTCTGATATTCAGGACCAAGAGGTACTGGATTCTCTTTCGGATAGGCCCTGAAAGGAGAAGAAAGGCTGAAATGCCAACGGACCTCTGTCTATTCTCTAATTCACCCGATCCGATAGTACCCGTTTTTGGAACGTCCAGTGCCAAAGTCACTGAATGGGTAAGTCACCAATCCAATCCCTTTGACAAATCGGATGTCATATTAGATATCATATTCTATATATATAGAAATATCATAGATAGAATAGACATATAGAATTTTTGGTCGGCAAATTCGAAGGAATCATTGAGTGAAAAAGGAGCAAAGAATGACAAAA
>NW_028259461.1:1773032-1790532 GCF_056163025.1 Triticum urartu | reverse complement strand
ACTGAGGAACAAGGGGGGATTCGACCTCCTAGAGTTCAACTCCCGCTCTCAACCCATGAACAATATGAGTCCGAAGCTTCTTTCGTAACTCCCATAATTTCTTCGTAGTGGCTCCGTTCCATGCCTCATTTCATAGGGAAGCCCAAAGTGGCTCTATTTCATTCTATTTCACTTCCTAGCACTTCCTATCATTTATTATCCATCCCTTTGGTCTTATTGACATAAGAGATGTCATTACTAGGTCTATCTCTTTCTATATATGGAAAGTCAAGAAATTCTCATCGAAACATCGAGAAATTGTGCATATAGAAAACTCTAAAGAAAGAAAAAAAGGAGACCCATGCCATGATTTTCAAATCTTTTCTATTTAGTAGTCTAAGTTTCTCGATGAGGATAATTAATTCGGTCGTTGTGGTCGGCTCCTATTATGGATTTCTGACTACATTCTCCATAGGTCCCTCTTAGATCTTCTCTTCTCCAATCTTGGATTAGGGAAGAAGGGAGATATTCGCGACTACTGGCGATTTCATTATGGGGCAGCTCATGATCTTCATATCGATCTATTATCCCACCTCTGTAACTATTCTTTCTTAGCTAAACAGGTGGAAGATCTATCCAATTTGGTTATATTATATCATGGACTCGAAAAACGGATCTGAATTTGACTGAAATGCACGATCTTCACAGGTATCACTTTTCACGATACCTAAAAGGTGGAATAGCGATTTTCGAACCATTTCCTATAAGAGAATGGTTTCCATTACTTTGAGAAATGGATTCTTATATCAAACTATAGCTATTGCATTAAAGAAGAAAAGAAACTAATAGAAGTCGAAGACGCGGAATGATAGTGAATAGAGAGAAAGATTCTTCTGATTTTCTTGTTTCTATCTACTAGACGCCGTAGAGAATTGAGAATTTTCATGTCTTTCAATTCTTCGTACTCGTAATTGGAAAGTTATGGAAGGAGACCCATCATTTGCAATGAAAACAACATATAAAACTCTGGACAATTTCGAAATCAGGCAAGCGTCTTAATACATATGCAAAAAAATTCATTATTGGGCCCACCATTGATTAGAAGATTTAGCTTGTATGAATCGCTATTGTTTGATACGAATAATGACAATCGTTTCAGTATGTTAAGGATACAGATGTATCCACAATTCAATTTAGAGTTACTTAATAGTCTATTTCTTATACCATATCTCTATCCCGTGAAATTCTCGAGCCAAAGATGGATGCATTTGCTGTGTTTCAATTTTGCTAAATGATATCAATTAAATGGTGTATCAATTCCATAAATGCATATAGCACTAAATAAATCAGCAAAATTCTTTCTAATATTTTAGATAGAAGAAACATTTCTTCTATCTAAAATATTAGAAAGAATGTACCCTTCTATCCAAATCCAATTTGCATCGATAAAATAAATCCAAATTCCAGTAGTAGATGAATAATTGCAAATTTGGTGTGTGTACGAGATTAGGAATAACTTCAAAATAACTGACATAATTTGTATTTTTCCTGATCAGAAAAATACATGAAAAAGAAAGGAGGTAGAAAAATTTTTGGATTTATGGTTAAAGAAGAAAAAGAAGAAAACAGGGGTTCTGTTGAATTTCAAGTATTCAGTTTCACCAATAAGATACGGAGACTTGCTTCACATTTGGAATTACACAAAAAAGATTTTTCATCGGAAAGAGGTCTACGAGACTTTGGGAAAACGTCGACGTTTGCTGGCTTATTTGGCAAAGAAAAATAGAGTACGTTATAAAGAAATTAATCGGTCAGTTGAATATTCGGGAGCAGTAATTTAATCGTTCAAATTTTTTTCTTGTTTTATTATTTTTTTAGTAGTCTTATAGTAGTCTTAGATTTTTCATTTTGATGTGCCTCGCTTTGAGGAATTCATGGAATAATCCATTTTCATGGAATAATGAATTAAGGAAGAAAGGATATGAGTCTACCGCTTACAAGAAAAAGATATCTCATGATAGTCAATATGGGCCCTCAACACCCATCAATGCATGGTGTTCTTCGACTGATCGTTACTCTCGATGGTGAGGATGTTATTGATTGTGAACCCATATTAGGGTATTTACACAGAGGAATGGAAAAAATCGCGGAAAACCGAACTATTATACAATACTTACCTTATGTAACAAGGATATAGAGAGATTGTAGAAAGGGGATAGGATAGTTATTTTTGCAAGAGACTTGTTGTAAATTCCTTAACTTAAGAAAGAAAAAAGAATAAAAACACAGATACATAACATAAAAAAAAGAATAAATAAGACGAGATTCGACCTCCCCCTACATATTTAATTTCCTCTCCTATACAAAAACTAGCAAGACCCACTCCATTGGTAATTCCATCAATAACACCCTTATCAAAAAACTCCGTGAGTTCGGTTAACCCTCTTATACCGAGGGTAAAGACCCTAGTATAGAAAATATCTATATAACCACGATTATATGACCAACTGTATATATTTTTTTTTACTTGATCTAAAAATTCTTTTTTAGGATTTCCTTTGTAAAAAGAGTTTATTAAATCCAAATTCTGAAAAAAAGAATAAGCGGATCCATAGAAGATATATGCTATGAATAAACCAAAGATAGCTAGACTTACAGAAGAAATTGCATTAGTAATAAATTCATATGAATTTACAAAAGAATTAGAACTTTCCTGGGTAAAGTTTATTGAGGGAGTTAACCACTTTGATAATATGGTTAACTCTGCTATTCCATTACCAATTCCTCCATTATCAAAAGAGATTCCTATGAATCCAATGAACAAAGTGAAAAGTAGTAATATAAGAAGAGGAAATAACATAGTATTTCCCGTTTCATGCGGATAGGCAAAAGTTTTTTTAGCCCCAAAAGACGTAGTAAAGGATCCTATCCTATTTCTTGTATTACCTTGAATTTTTGGTTATTTTGTGAAAAAAAAGAAACTCCACTCTTCGTTGTTGATAAAACGAAATCCCTATTCACTCCTTTGGGTATCCTTTTTCCCCATAAGGATATTGAATACAAGGAACTCTCTTTAGTGCTACTGTAATTTTGAAAATGAACACGCAAATACCCATCAAATGTAAGTAAATATATCCGAAACATATAAAAGGCAGTTAATCCTGCAGTAAAGGAGGCTATTATTCCAAAAAAGGGCGAATACAACCAACTATTACTAAGGATTTCATCTTTGGACCAGAAGCAAGCAAGAGGTGGAATACCACAAAGAGAAAGTGTACCCCATAAAAAAGTAGTTCTTGTGATTGGAATGTATTTTCTTAAACCGCCCATAAGAACCATATTTTGACTTTTATCTGGTGAATATCCAACAAGAGGTTCCATTGAATGAATAACGGATCCGGATCCCAAGAACAATAAAGCTTTTGAATAAGCATGAGTGATCAAATGGAATAAAGCAGCTTGATAAGAACCTATACCTAGAGCTAACATCATATAACCCAATTGAGACATTGTAGAATAGGCTAAGCTTCTTTTAATATCTCTCTGAGCAAGAGCTAAAGTAGCTCCTAAGAATAGTGTTATTGTACCTACTAAAGAAATAAAACTCATTATCAAAGGTAAAGATATGAAAAGAGGAAGAAGTCGAGCTAGAAGAAAAATTCCCGCAGCAACCATAGTTGCTGCGTGTATAAGAGCCGAAATAGGAGTGGGCCCTTCCATAGCATCGGGTAACCATACGTGAAGAGGGAATTGTGCGGATTTCGCAACTGCACCAAGGAATAATAAAAAAGCACACAAAGTAGTAAGTAAAGAGTTAATTCCATTATTAGGAATCCAGTTATTAGCTATTTTGAACAAATCCCTAAACTCTAAACTACCTGTTATCCAAAAAAAACCTAAAATTCCTAATAATAGACCAAAATCCCCTACACGATTAGTTACAAAAGCTTTTTGACAAGCACTCGCTGCGATTGGTCGTGTAAACCAAAAGCCTATCAATAAATAAGAACACATTCCCACGAGTTCCCAAAAAAAATAAATTTGTATCAAATTGGAGCTAGTAACCAATCCCAACATGGAAGTATTGAAAAAACTTATATAAACAAAAAATCTCAAATATCCTTCATCGTGAGACATATAACCATCACTATAAATAAGAACCAGGATTCCTACAGTAGTAATTAGTATTAACATAATAGAAGTAAGTGGGTCAATCAAGTATCCAAATTCTAAAGAAAAATCATTATTGACGGTCCAAGACCATAGATATTGATAGATCGAACTTCCATTTATTTGTTGAATAGACAGTTGAACTGAGAATACCATAGCTATACTTAAGAGTAAAACACTAGGAAAAGCCCATATGCGACGAAGATTTTTTGTTGCTGTCGGAATAAGAATAAGGCCAAATCCCATTGACATAATAACTGGAAGTGGGAGAAGAGGGATTACCCATGCATATTGATATGTATGTTCCATAAGAAAAGAAATTGCAATTTTTACTTCAATTTTTACTTCAATTTTTCTATAAAATTGTTTCCGATTCACCAAACCAATTCTTATCTCTTTCTGAAAGAATAAATAAAAAGAATAAGAAAAAATACTGAAATTCTTAATTTTTCCAAAATTTATCTCATTGAAATAATTAAAAATTAAGAATGGGTTTAGTTGGTTAAATTAAATTAAAAAAGTTAATAAATAACTAGGTAACGAAGTTATTTTATTAACTAAATAAAGATATTTATAAAAATAAAAAAAAAAAAGTGGAATCAATTTTACTTTCTATTCATAATTCATTTTTATATTTCTTTAAAACAAAGATGAAACAGCTCTCTTGTTCCATAATTAATGATTGAGTGAATTCCAATGAAAACCTATGTTTATAAGAAATTATCGAATAGTCCTTACTTCATATAGAACTAAAATTCTAATGACTATAAATTACCTAAGTTTTAGAATGTCTTGTTTAAGAGACTCAGTATTTTTTTGTTTTGATTGGAATTCCTTTCCTTTATGGAATACCATTCTGAACTAATTAACTATTTTCATTTTCCCTTCTTTTTATCCCCCCGTCTTATCTTATATGGGGGATAGGCTTCCATACCATATATCTATATATGGAGTATACTTGATATATAAATAGATATAAATAGATTTAAATGAGAAACCCTTCTATATATTCTATATTATTAAAAAAAAAGTATAAAATATATAAAGAAAAAATGTTAAAAAATTCTTGTTGTCTTATCCGCATAGACAAAATGAAGTAAAAAATAATTCAAAATTTAAGTATCTTTCAGTATCTAAGTATAAAAACTAATAAAAAGAAGAAGAAGGATTGATTTGCAGCAATAGATGTCTTTCACATACAACTAGAAAAAAGTAATTTCCTTTTTGAATGGCAGTTCCAAAAAAACGTACTTCAATGTCAAAAAAGCGTATTCGTAAAAATATTTGGAAGAAAAAGACTTATTTTTCCATAGTACAATCTTATTCTTTAGTAAAATCAAAGATCATTTTCGAGCGGTAATGAGCATCCAAAACCAAAGGGTTTTTCTGGGCAACAAACAAATAATAAGATTTTGGAATATATGAATTGACTTATCAAAAAAGAATTCCAATTATTTAATAATTTGGATTCTTCTTGAATGTACTTTTATGTGTCGAATTACTCGGTACAATATTCTTAGAACAAAAAAACCCCTCTTATCTTATATATACAAGAAAAAAAAAGTTTTGTATGGTATACTGTGTGCTAAGTATTCCTTTTCCTATCAATGAACTTTTCATAATTTTCCTAATAGAATCCTCATATTCTATTAGGAAAATTATGAAAAGTGGAGTATTCTTACAATAGGACTTACAACTTCCACCTATCTTCTCCAAAATCATAAGGTTAGTAAATCTTATTAATAAGAGCATAAAGACTTTCATTCTAGAAATTTTTAAAAAATCCAAAAGCCTTTTCTATTTATCCATTTTATTTTAATTTCATCATTAAATAGAAACCCTTTTGGATTTTTTTCATTGTATTGAAAGAATTTTCAAAATGTAAAGGGGGAAATTAATTAGAAAAAATTAGTTCTATAATTGCAAGTTAGAAAAAAGAAGTTCCAACTCTTTCAAGCAGTGTTTGTGTTTCTATTGGGCAAAGCAAGAGTTTATTGTAAAAAAAAAAAATGGAAACGATACTACCAAACGAAGTCTATTTTAATGAAAACTCTAATGTTCCTAAATTTTATGGACTTTCCCAATATCGACGATTCCCAAGATAATAGCTATTATTCTTTTAAGTTACCTATTATTTGAAGTTAGCCGCCATGGTGAAATTGGTAGGACACGCTGCTCTTAGGAAGCAGTGCTCCAGCATCTCGGTTCGAATCCGAGTGGCGGCATTCTTGAAAAAGAATACAATAGATTAGAAATCAATTCGAAATTTACAATTTTGTAATGGGACCTTCCCCTTATGCTATTTGCAACTTTAGAACATATACTAACTCATATCTCTTTCTCAACGATTTCAATTGTGATTACGATTCATTTTATAACCTTATTAGTTCGTGAACTTGGAGGATTACGCGATTCGTCAGAAAAAGGAATGATAGTTACTTTTTTCTCTATAACAGGATTCTTAGTTTCTCGTTGGGCTTCCTCGGGACATTTTCCATTAAGTAATTTATATGAGTCATTTGATCTTCCTTTCATGGGCCCTGTATATTCTTCATACCATTCCTAAAATACAGAACTCTAAAAATGATTTAAGCACAATAACTACGCCAAGTACTATTTTAACGCAAGGCTTTGCCACATCGGGTCTTTTAACTGAAATGCATCAATCCACGATACTAGTACCTGCTCTACAATCTCAGTGGTTAATGATGCATGTCAGTATGATGTTATTAAGCTATGCAACTCTTTTGTGCGGATCCTTATTATCTGCCGCTATTCTAATCATTAGATTTCGAAATAATTTCCATTTCTTTTCTAAAAAGAAAAAAAATGTTTTAAATAAAACATTTTTCTTTAGTGATATTAAATATTTTTATGCAAAAAGAAGTGCTTAAAAAGAACCTCTGTCCCTCATTTCCAAATTATTACAAATATCAATTAACGGGAGCGTTTGGATTCTTGGAGTTATCGTGTCATTAGCCTAGGATTTACCCTTTTAACCGTAGGTATCTTTGTGGAGGCAGTATGGGCTAATGAGGCCTGGGGATCCTATTGGAATTGGGATCCTAAGGAAACTTGGGCATTTATTACTTGGACCATATTCGCAATTTATTACATAGTAGAACAAATCCAAATTGGAAGGGTACGAATTCTGCACTTATAGCTTTGATAGGATTTCTTATTAATTTGGATTTGTTATTTTGGTATAAATCTATTAGGAATAGGCTTACATAGTTATGGTTCGTTTACATTAACACCTAAATGATTACATAAATAAAACCTTCATGAATGAAGGTTTTTACTTTTATGTTTTATTTGAGAACCCCTTGAACGCCCTTATCAAAGGGTTCTCAAAAATTCGAGATAGATCTAATTATACTTTTTTACTTATTTCTGCATTATATACTTTTTTACTTATTTCTGCATTAATAGAGCAGACGAGTAAAAAAAAGCAAACCTATTTAGGATAATAATTGGATAAGAGAGCCTCTACCCTGTCAACGGATAGGAGAGAACAAAATCTGGATAAATACCAATTCCTATTACTGGTAAAAAGATACAGATTAAAATAAAGAGTTCTCGTGGTCCAGAATCCACAAATTTGCGTTGGAACATTAAATAGCTTGTATCCATAGAACATCTGGCGTAACATAGATAATAAATAAATAGGAGTTAATATCATTCCAATTGCCATTACAAAAGTAATTAGTGTTTTTGGCATTAACAGAAATTTTGACTAGTAATTAGTCCAAAAAAAATACTACTAATTCTGCGACAAAACCACTCATTCCTGGTAAGCAAGAGAAGCCATTGAAAAGCTACTAACATGGTAAAAATTTTAGGCATTGGGATAGATATTCCCCCCAGTTCTTCGAGATAAACAAGACGCATTCTATCAGAAGCGGTTCCTGCCAAGAAAAAAAGTGTAGCACCAATAAATCCATGGGATAATATTTGTAAAATAGCTCCATTGAGTCCAATGTTGGTTATGGAACCAATTCCTATAATTATGAAACCCATGTGAGATACAGAGGAATAAAGCTATTCTTTTTTTGAAATTTCGTTGACCAAGAGAAGTTGAAGCTGCATAGATTATTTGGATCGCTCCTATTATTACTAACCAGGGCGAAAATAGATAATGAGCATGAGGTAACAATTCCATGTTGATCCGAATCAATCCATATGCTCCCATCTTTAATAATATTCCCGCTAAAAGCATACATGTACTATAATGTGCTTCCCCATGGGTATCTGGTAACCACGTATGTAGGGGTATAATCGGCAATTTGACAGCATAAGCAATAAGGAAGCCAAAATATAAAAGTATTTCCAAGGTTGCAGGGTATGATTGATTAATTAATCTTTCCAAATCTAATCCTGGTTTCGTTGGAACCATATAAGCCCATACCCAGAACTCCGATTAAGAAAAAAATGGAACCGCCTGCAGTATACAAAAATAAACTTTGTAGCTGAATATAGACCGCCTCTTCCCCCCCCACATGGATAAAGTAAGTAAACAGGAATTAATTCTAACTCCCACATGATAAAAAAAAGTAAAAGGTCTCGCGAGAAAATAATCCTATTTGACCACTATACATTGCGAGCATCAGGAAATAGAATAATCGCGAATTCCGTGTAATTGGCCAAGCTGCTAAAGTAGCTAAAGTAGTGATAAATCCTGTCAATAAAATAGATCCTAATGAAAGTCCATCGATTCCCAATCTCCAGTGGAAATCGAAGACATCTATCCATTTATAATCCTCCTTTAATTGGATTAAGGGATCCTCCAGTTGGAAATGATAACAGAACGCATAAGTCATTAGAAGGAATTCTAATAAACAAATAGATATAGTATACCACCTAACGACTTTGTTTCCCTTATGAGGTAAAAAGAAAATTAATGAACTGCAAATATCGGCAAAACAACAAGTATTGTTAACCAAGGAAAATAACTCATGATAAAGTGATAAAGACAAGATACGTTTTGACCAGAAAAGCCCGTGCTCGATTATTTCGAGCACCAGGCTTCTTCGGTAAAGAGGAATCAGACGATTCGAGTGAAGTTTTTTGTAACGTATCAATAAGATAGAGCCATGCTACGTGTTGTTCAGGCCCTAAATAAACGCGGACACTTAAAAAATCTGTCGGGCAGGCAGATTCACATCTCTTACAACCCACACAATCTTCGGTTCTCGGCGCGGAAGCAATTTGCTTGGCTTTACATCCATCCCAGGGTATCATTTCTAATACATCTGTTGACAAGCTCGTACACATTGAGTGCATCCCTATACATGTATCGTAAATTTTTACGGAATGTGACATTGGATCTATAAATTTTTCGTTTCAACATAAAATTTTTCGATCTGGTAAAAATGAAATTAGTACTATAATGAGTCATATGTATTGTAGACACCAGACGAAGCAATGGTTTATCCAAACTTCAAAAAAAAAAATCTATTTTTTAATCTGTTTGTGAGAAAGCGTGAAGAGAGCCAAGAGACTTTAATTTTGGATTTCAACAATAAATAAGAAATAAGAAAGAATTTTACGAATTGTACAGACGAATTCGAATTAGCCAATAAATTGGCTATCGTCTTTTCAATATAAATTATTGCAATATTCAAATTGCAATATCAATGAATTACAAATACAAAAATTCATTTAAGTGAAAAAGAATACTATGCAATAATCTACTAAAAAAAATGGATATTCTCAAATAATACTAAGAAAATAGTATTGATTTCTATTTATTTTAATATGTGCGCCTTTGTTTAGAGGATTCTATGTCTAATTATTCAAAAGTCTAATTATTCAATAAATTAGATTGATGATACGAGTGGATTTCCTATTACGATGGATGGAAGAAAGAATGGATAGTCCAATAGCGGCTTCAGCAGCTGCAAGGGCTATAACAAAAATTGCGAAAATATCTCCTTTTAATTGGCGACTATCAAATAGATCAGAAATGTTACGAGATTTAGATTAATTGAATTCAGTATAAGTTCAAGACATATTAGAGCTCTAACCATGTTTCGGCTTGTGATCAATCCATAGATACCCAATCGAAAATAAATAGACACTCAAAAAAAGTACATGCTCAAAACATCATTAACTAACTCCTTATCAATCTCGATTCATTTCAATATGAGGGCAAGAATTGAACCGATTCAATTAAATTACAATAGAACAATTACACAACAAAAGAAAAAAAAAAAAAAAAAAAAGGAGGTATTTGTTGGCAGTAGATGGATTTTACTAAATCAAAATTGTGATTCTTTAGTTATTTATTTTAGATTTGCAATTCCTTATAATTTGTACTTTTTCTAAGTTTTCTTATTGCCGAGCCATAGTAATTGCACCTATTAAAGAAACTAGAAGAATTTGGAAATGAGTTCAAACGGAAGATAAAAATCGGTTGCTAAATGAATTCCAATTTGTTGAACATTATTTATGAGACCCTGTTCTACTATTTGGTTTGATCTTGTAGTCCAAAGAATTCCATACCCACGACGTATCTGGGATAGTAGTCATTAGTGAAAAAACAATAGTTATACAAACGAGTGAAGTGAACCCATCTCCAATAGTCCAATAATTCTTATCTTTAGACCATTCTGAGCCATTTTACGAACATTACAGCGAATATGATCAAGACATTTATGGCTCCCACATAAATAAGAAGTTGTGCGACAGCTACAAAGTAGGAATTTAATAAAAAATAGAATAAGGATATACAAACAAGAACTAATCCCAGCGAAAAGGCAGAATAAATGGGGTTGGTAAGTAATACTACTCCTAGACCCCCTAGTAGAAGAACAAAATCCCCCAAATAGCATAAGAATCTCATGTATTGGTCCAGGTAAATCCATTATGGATAAAAAGAAATTAATAGTATAAAATTTTTTCATGAACTGACTAAAACTAAAGGATTCAAGGAAGGAAAAAAGGATTAGGGTATTTTTTTGTGTATAAACTTATAGTTATAAATTATATTATATCACGAAATCTAGTCAGATTTAAATAAGAAATAATTTCCAATAAGCAGTAGTTTTTCGTTTTCTTTATAGTTTAATTTTAAAGTTTAATAAAGAATTATTAGATTTTTATAAACAGAAAGACAAAATCAAAGTTTAGTAATCAGTAATCGTTCTTGAATTCGAAGATTTTTCTTTGTTTATTTTACTTTCAGACGAATTCCTAATTGTTTGAATTGTGTAATCTCCCATTATGGAGATTGGTAACCGACTTAAAGCAATTTGATTGTAATTCAATTCATGACGATCATAGGTAGAAAGTTCATATTCTTCAGTCATTGATAAACAGCTTGTTGGACAGTACTCAACACAATTGCCACAAAATATACAAACTCCGAAATCAATACTATAATTAAGCAATTGTTTTCTTTTTAATATCCTTTTCAAATCTCCAATCCACAACGGGTAAATCTATCGGACATACGCGAACACATACTTCACAAGCAATACATTTATCAAATTCAAAGTGGATTCGCCCTCGGAAACGCTCTGGTGTAATTGATTTTTCATAAGGGTAGTGATCGTTATAGGTAAAACGATTTGTGTGGGATAAGGTAGTTATGAAACTTTGACCTATGTACCTTGTAGCACGTATTGTTTGTTGACCATAACTCCATGAACCCAGTTACCATAGGGAACATATTCATTCTAAATATCTATGAAAAAGATATGTTTCTTTCTCTTGTTTGAGAGAGCTTTTGTGTTGAAAATATTCTTACTATTATTGTATTATCTTATTTATAGTGAAACAAGTTGAGAAGAGGTTGTTAATAAGAGATTGCCCAGGAAATAGGTAAAAGAAATTTCCATCCAAGATTTAATAACTGATCCATTCTCATCCTCGGTAAAGTCCATCTTATTGTGATAGAAATGAAGAGAAATAAATAAGCTTTAGTTAATGTAATAAATATACCCATTGTCATTTCCAAAATTCCAACTTGCTTTATTCATTTGAAAAAATCAAAAAAGGATATATAGGGAATAGATAAATTCCACCCGCCCAAGTAGAGAACTGTTACAAATAAAGAAGAAACTAATAAATTTAGGTAGAAACAAGATAAAATAAACCATATTTGATACCGGAATATTCAGTTTGGTACCTGCTACTAATTCTTCCTCCGCTTCTGGTAAATCAAAGGGTAATCTTTCACATTCTGCCAAAGAAGAAATTAAAAAAACCAGAAACCTATAGGCTGACGCCAAATATTCCATCCAAAAAAACCGTATTTTGACTGTGCTTCAACTATATCAACTGTACTTGAACTGTTAGATAATCATAGTCGGTGATAACATCCAGTTCCCACCGCTATTTCAAAACCGTACATGAAACCTTAGCTTCATACGGCTTCTCTATGATCAGAAAAAGGAAAGGACTGTTTTGTTCTAGCCCCGGGGCGTAGATAGAATTAGATAAAATAAAATAGATTTGAAAGTCCTAAATTAGACCAAAGGAATTCCGTCTGCTAGAATAAGAAAAAGCGCTTCCGAATTGATCTCATCCTTTATAATATAATGAAAATTTTTCTTTGTTCAGTAATAACTTAATCTGGAATAAAACACTTGTTACTTGTTATAGGAATTCAATTAATAAATGGAAAGAGTTGGGTATTAGTTCATGAGCAATTCTGCATGAATATGGATAGAGGAAGGAAATAATGAAAATTTTTTCTAGTGCACTCCATATCTTTTTTACTATTCTTCTTTCCCCAGGGAGGGGGTATTTAAAAAGAAAAAATGGATAAAGGGTTAATTCGTTCTTGATAGCCATTTCCTTAACAAGTGAATGGGAACATACTCTGGATCGGAATCCGAAGAAAGTACTACTTGATAATTTCTACAAATTGCAAGTCCTTATTATGATTCCTTTTATGGGGCAAAAATCTCTAATGTTTTAGATTTTCCATTACTAATCCTTTATGTACTTTAGTGTTCCTAACCCTTCACTAACTTTGGTGGATTCTTCTTATGGTTATTAAGTTATAGTAATAACTAGGAGTATTCTAGTAATGGAATTCCATATCGTGAATCCTTTATTCTTGGCCGCTTCAAGATATGATGACTAATTAAAAAATATCAACCTTGGGATAAAGAAGTTTACACTGCTTATGTTTACTTCCACTTTTTTCTTGTACGTAGGAAATGAGATTTTTTCTTTTTACTACAAATTTATAAGCTGTTTTGTTTCACTCATATAGCTATCTAGTTTAACTTACCAACCCAAATACTAAATAAGAAAAGGAATATAAATAGTTAATGGATTTTATAGGAAAAAGATCTATTTTAACGAATCACACGTAGAGATATTGCTAGCACACAAAAAAGTTAATGGTTATTTCATAACTAATGGATTGAGCAGCAGCTCGTAGACCGCCTGAAAAAGAATATTTATTATTTGAGCTATATCCTGCCATAAGAAGACCAATAGGAGCTATACTTGAAATGGCAATCCATAAAAAACACCAATACTAAGATCGGCTAAAACAAAATGATATCCCAAAGGGATAACTAAAAAACTTAATAAAACTGATATGACTGCTATAGAGGGTCCAATGCTAAATAAAGAAATATCTCCTCGGATGGCAGAATATCTCTTTAAAAAGTAGCTTAGTCCCATCTGCTATAGCTTGAAGCAGGCCCAGGGGGCCAGCATATTCAGGACCAATACGTTGTTGTATCGACGCAGATATTTCTCTTCTACCACACAATTACGAGTACCTCTATTGTTATTCCCAAAAGGAGGGTCAAAATGGGGTAGAATCGATATCAGTCCATAGACTTCTTTTAATAATTCCCAATTTCGAAAAAGAATTGATAGTTTCTACCTCTACCCTATCTATTATCATTTCAACGATCAACTTCCCCATAATGATATCTATACTACCTAATATCGTCATGATATCAGCCAATTTCATTTTTTTAACTAGCTGAGGAAGAATTTGCAAATTAAAAAACCCGGGTGGACGGATTTTCCATCTCCAGGGGAAAAGGCTATCATCTCCTACTAGATAAATCCCTAATTCACCTTTGGGGCTTCTACTCTTACATAAAGCTCTTGTCTTGACAATTCAAAATTGGGCGAAGGTTTTTTACCAAGAAATTTATACTCAAAATCATTCCATTCAGAATTATTTTCTTTCTTAAAGCGTCGGACTTCTAAATTTTCATAAGGTCCTCCAGGAATTTTTTTCTACAGCTTGTTGAATTATTTTGATGATTCCCTCATTTCACCAATTCGTACTAAATAGCGAGCTAACGAATCCCCTTCTTTTGCCATTGGACTTTCCAATCAAATTGGTTGTAAGACTCATAAGGATCTACTTTACGAAGATCCCATTGTATTCCAGAAGCTCGTAACATCGGTCCCGATAAGCCCCAATTTACTGCTTCTTCTCCGCTAATAAAACCTACTCCTTCAACTCGCTCTAAAAAAATTGGATTCTGTGTAATAAGTTGTTGATATTCAACAACTCCGCGTAAAAAATAATCACAGAAATCTAAACATTTATCGATCCATCCCATAAGGTAGATCGGCGGCCTACTCCTCCGATGCGAAAGTAATTGTGCATCATTCGCATACCTGTAGCAGCTTCAAATAGATCATATATTAATCTCTCTCTCTAAAAATATAGAAAAAAGGAGTCTGTGCGCCGAGATCCGCCATAAAAGGTCCAAGCCATAGCAAGTGAGAAGCTATCCGGCTTAATTCTAACATAATTACCCTAATATAGCTGGCTCTTTGTGGTATTTGAATATTCTCCAAGAATTCTGGTGCATTTACTGTTATTGCTTCTGTAAACATAGTAGCTAAATAATCCCACCTTGTTACATAAGGTAAGTATTGTATAATAGTTCGGTTTTCCGCGATTTTCTTTCCATTCCTCTGTGTAAATACCCTAATATGGGTTCACAATCAATAACATCCTCACCATCGAGAGTAACGATCAGTCGAAGAACACATGCATTGATGGGTGTTGAGGGCCCATATTGACTATCATGAGATCTTTTCTTGTAAGCGGTAGACTCATATCCTTTCTTCCTTAATTCATTATTCCATGAAAATGGATTATTCCATGAATTCCTCAAAGCGAGCTCATCCAAAATGAAAAATCTAAGGACTACTATAAGACTACTAAAAAAATAATAAAACAAGAAAAAAATTTGAACGATTAAATTACTGCTCCCGAATATTCAACTGACCGATTAATTTCTTATAACGTACTCTATTTTTCTTTGCCAAATAAGCCAGCAAACGTCGACGTTTTCCCAAAAGTCTTCGTAGACCTCTTTCGATGAAAAATCTTTTTTGTGTAATTCCAAATGTGAAGCAAGTCTCCGTATCTTATTGGTGAAACTGAATACTTGAAATTCAACAGAACCCCTGTTTTCTTCTTTTTCTTCTTTAACCATAAATCCAAAAATTTTTCTACCTCCTTTCTTTTTCATGTATTTTTCTGATCAGGAAAAATACAAAATTATGTCAGTTATTTTGAAGTATATTCTAATCTCGTACACACACAAATTTGCAATTATTCATCTACTACTGGAATTTGGATTTATTTTATCGATGCAAATTGGATTTGGATAGAAGGGTACATTTCTTTCTAATATTTTAGATAGAAGAAATGTTTCTTCTATCTAAAATATTAGAAAGAATTTTGCTGATTTATTTATTGCTATATGCATTTATGGAATTGATACACCATTTAATTGATATCATTTAGCAAAATGAAACACAGCATATGCATCCATCTTTTGGCTCGAGAATTTCACGGGATAGAGATATGGTATAAGAAATAGACTATTAAGTAACTCTAAATGAATTGTGGATACATCTGTATCCTTAACATACTGAAACGATTGTCATTATTCGTATCAACCAATAGCGATTCATACAAGCTAAATCTTCTAATCAATGGTGGGCCAATAATGAATTTTTTTGCATATGTATTAAGACGCTGGCCTGATTTCGAAATTGTCCAGAGTTTTATATGTTGTTTTCATTGACAAAATGATGGGTCTCCTTCCATAACTTTCCAATTACGAGTACGAGAATTGAAAGACATGAAAATTCTCAATTCTCTACGGCGTCTAGTAGATAGAAACAAGAAAATCAGAAGAATCTTTCTCTCTATTCACTATCATTCCGCGTCTTCGACTTCTATTAGTTTCTTTTCTTCTTTAATGCAATAGCTATAGTTTGATATAAGAATCCATTTCTCAAAGTAATGGAAACCATTCTCTTATAGGAAATGGTTCGAAAATCGCTATTCCACCTTTTAGGTATCGTGAAAAGTGATACCTGTGAAGATCGTGCATTTCAGTCAAATTCAGATCCGTTTTTCGAGTCCATGATATAATATAACCAAATTGGATAGATCTTCCACCTGTTTAGCTAAGAAAGAATAGATACAGAGGTGGATAATAGATCGATATGAGATCATGAGCTGCCCCATAATGAAATCGCCAGTAGTCGCGAATATCTCCTTCTTCCCTTAATCCAAGATTGGAGAAAGAAGATCTAAGAGGGACCTATGGAGAATGTAGTCAGAAATCCATAATAGAGTCCGACCACAACGACCGAATTAATTATCCTCATCGAGAAACTTAGACTACTAAATAGAAAAGATTTGAAAATCATGCATGGGTCTCCTTTTTTTCTTTCTTTAGAGTTTTCTATATGCACAATTTCTCGATGTTTCGATGAGAATTTCTTGACTTTCCATATATAGAAAGAGATAGACTATAAATGACATCTCTTATGTCAAATAAGACCAAAGGATGGATATTAAATGATAGGAAGTGCTAGGAAGTGAAATAGAATGAAATAGAGCCACTTTGGGCTTCCCTATGAAATGAGGCATGGAACGGAGCCACTACGAAGAAATTATGGGAGTTACGAAAGAAGCTTCGGACTCATATTGTTCATGGGTTGAGAGCGGGAGTTGAACTCTAGGAGGTCGAATCCCCCCTTGTTCCTCAGTAGCTCAGTGGTAGAGCGGTCGGCTGTTAACTGACTGGTCGTAGGTCGAATCCTACTTGGGGAGATTTTATTCATTCTTTAATGTAAGAATTTTAATGTAAGAATAAAGAATTGAATTAAAGGGCTTGCTTTGACCCTTAGGAGTAGGTAACCCGTTCGCTATCCTTGTTTCTATTTCTATTGCATTCTATCTCATCGTATCACATTCTGTTCTACGATTCCACTTCGACAAAAGGAAAGAGCATACCTAAGTTCAATAGCTTTACGTCCGCTATCCCGATCATGATTTTCCTACCCTCAGGGGGAAAGTAAAGGCCCTTCCCCCTTTGGAAGGCTGTGG